>NW_004949146.1:652749-657617 GCF_000317375.1 Microtus ochrogaster
CTCTCTCTCTCTCTCTCTCACACACACACACACACACACACACACACACACACTATAAAGCTCTAGAAGCTATGTAAAGGAGGTGGGCTAGGGGGTTACCCTTGAGTCTTAACTTTCTACCCTTCTGTTCTCCCTTTACATAGGACCCTTGGAGTTGGCCCTGGTCTTCCTATGGTTTTAGCACTTTGTGAGACAGGTGTCTGTCACATTCTGCCTGGTTTCTAGGTGTCCTGTCTTGGGAGCTGTTCAGGTGTGGTACCTGGTGGAGTTTGACACCCCACTGTTTTCAGGCCTTTGTAAGCCCTTTTTCTACTCCTTTGTTCCACAGGGCCCCCAACCCTCAACTCCGCCCCCCCACGTCTTCAATCCTCTCTCCATAAGTACGCCACACATCTTTATTCCATCTCTGTTGTTCAATTAGGGTCTTCTCAAATAATATTCTGATAGCTTCTCCCTGTGGCTCTGGCCCTCCAATGTGACCAGTGGATCCATCTAACCCCCCCCCCCACTGCCCTGGCTCTGCCCCCTGCCCTCCCGTCTGTGCTGTCTTGTCAGATTTGCTTACGCAGTCAGAGCACTCAACCATCACATTCAATGTGTCAAAATGCGCTCAGCCTGAAGCAGGCTTAGGTCAGAGCCTTTTTAGCATCTCTATGGGGACTTCCTCCTTTGAATCACCGTGAACACCACGCATTTTGGAAAAATCAAGTTTAATTCTTTGAGATTGAAATACCATCACCAAACCTAGTGCTCAGTGGAACACAAATTGGCCACAAGCTAGCCTGCAGGGTAGAGAGGGGTCAAGAATTTGACCAACTTCCTGGTCCCTAGCTGTGTTGGAGAAAGTGTGTGAGAATCATGGCATGAGTTAGCCAACAAAATCACCGGAGATAGAAGAAGATCTGGTGTTAATTAGGGGGTCATTTTACTTTTGCCAACTTCCTAGGCTTCCTCCCCTCCCCACTCTCTGCCTCTCTCTGCTCCCTTCTCTCCTTCCCCCTCTTTTTCCCTTCCCTTCCATAACCCACAAAATAAATACCCACTTTCTCTGCATGGCATGCCTATCCTGGTCTCTCACCCACCATGTGGCTCCCTGCCTGGGACCCTGCTGCCTTTGTGACCCTCTGCCTGCCACCCCTCAGGGACCTGCAGCGTGATCTCAGGACCCACTGCCCACTGGCGCCACTCTGGGGGCCTGCAGTGTTTCTGCCACTGTGCCCCTCGGGGACCTGCAGTGTTTTATTTTTACCATTACATTGGTGCCTGAGACTTGGGAGGCTCTCTCACCTCTCTCCCAGGGTTGGGATCTGGAACTGGGTATTTTTCCACAACAACCACGTGTTCCATCTGCCTGAGCGCCAACCTCTACGCATACCAGCTGGCTCCGGTGGCAGCGAGTTTTCCCCTTCCAGCCCCCAACCATAGCCTTCACCGCTACAGAGCTCTTTCCATAGCTGAAAATGTAACTGGGTGACCGGGGTCAATCCTCCTGCTAGCCCTGCACATGCTGTGTGGTGCATGTGACTGGGGGCCTAGGAGCCTCAGATTTTCTTTCTCCCTTTTCTTCTTTTCTTTTCTTTTCTTTTCTTTTCTTTTCTTTTCTTTTCTTCCCTTTTCTTTTCTTCTGAACCATGAAGGCAGAGAGATGGGATGCTTATATAAAAAAAAGAAACCCCACACTAGCCTAGAACTAAGAAACAGACCAATGTTTACTAAAAGGTAAAACTTAAAAAAATCAGGATTCTCTGCTTGAATGATGGATGTAGATCAGATCCAAAGCAAACTGAACAGCAAATGGGGCCCAAGGGGAAGCAGAGAGGAAAGGGGGCGGACGCACTTCCTCATCAAGGTAAATAGTCTATGAGGCCACGCCCCAATAGGAGGGTAGTTGCTCGCTGTACACCTTCCTGCAGCAGAACCGCTCATCAGTGGTCCCTGCCATGAGAGACCATTGGGAGCGGCCTCCAGCCTCTCTGGCTTCCCAGTCAGGCTTTAACACCCTGCCTGTAGGGAGGAGATGTCCTTCAATAGGCCCTGTGGTGTTCATAGCTGTGTTCACAGGTTTTCATGTTTTCAGCTATGGTCTAAACTCTCACTCCGCCAGTGTCCCACCAGCTCCACTTTTCCTCACACTGTCCTTGCCACAACTACTGCTGCCAACAAGATTGGTCAGATCCACGAGGCAGCTGTTCTCAATTCCAGCCTTTGCTCCCCACCACAGCCTGTGGTGTGGCGGCTGGGCAACAGGGCGGATCATGCCTCTAGGTCTCTCTTGTTATTATGTTGAAAACTCCCATGGCTTAGAAAATCATGACTTTTCCATACAATACATGAATGGTGCCATTTTGATTGAAGTCAGGTGACCTTACCACCATATTAACCCAGGCCAGGTGACTTCACCACCATCTTAACTGAGAGCCAGGTCAGGTGACCAAGTTCTGCCATCTTTACTGAGGTATACCCTGCCTGGTTCCCTGGTGCTGACTCTGTTACATGTATGTTTTGCACAGTGGCATGCCTTTGGTAGGGCCCACCAAGGGCATCCACTTTGCCCAATTCCTGTTCACTCCGTGTATGTGGGTGCATACATGTAACTTAAATATACTATGTTTACTGTTAAATGTTATAATTGTCTGTTTATTGTATCTCATTTCAGACTACAAAGCAATAAGTCTCATGTTTTAAATTGGTATGTTCTTTTAAGTTTCTTATATAAAATACTATATATGTAATCCCACCCTGCTTTAAAATATATTAAGCTGTTTTCTACTATTGTCAGTATAGTCAAACTCCTATTCAACTCTCCAGGCAGATTCTATACTGTAGTTACATCTGATAAACAGCCCTCAACTGCTCAGAGATCTGGGGAATATGGCATTTAAATATTTAATTATTAAAAGACTTTTTCATAACAAAAAGAGACAGGTTAGCTCCTAGCAGCAGCACTCTACTTCCTCCAAAGAAGACAGAAGACAATGGGCACAGAACAATGTCCATCTACAATATGCTTCAACTGCCAAGCACTGACCACTGGGGGAAACTGCCTTTCATCTAAACCGAAGATCACCAGACAGTGGAAAGAATCGCTGGAACTGACAGCCTACCTGCTCAGGTCAAGGTAGGCTTGTCTTCCTACAGATTTCTTAGCCCACAGGATCTTCTGGAGCCTGGCAGGCCCTGCGCTAAACAGCAAAAGGCAAATACGACCCTCAACAACCATTAAGGACCCTGAGAAGTAGCTCTAGGTGCCAACCAAGTAACTTCTCTGCTGTTTTTTAATCAATAACTCCTCAAGTAAAATTTTATCATTCTTAAAGATCTCTGAAGCAGTTTGACAGCTGAGAGGTTTTGTCAGTTTAAAATGACAACCTCACCAAAAAAAATCTCAGGAAAATACAAATACAAGTTATTAAGGTGTATACCTACAAGTTATAAAGGTGTGAAGACAAGTGCACACTATCAAATTTCTCTCTCATGTTACCTGTCATAGTCTTAAAAATACTTTCATTGTACAAAATATATCTGTCAGTCATTCCGCTGCTGTTTAAAACTTATGTTTTCACAAACCCAAAGAATTCTTGTGAGTTACAGGGAGCCAAATCGAAGGATCCACCTTAAACAGATCAGACACACCCTTTTCAATTCCCTGGTCCTAATTTTTTTTTTTTTACTCTAAACTTAACTTTGTCCTCTGTTCTGTCAATACCTTAAACAGTTGTAAGAGACCAGGCATTTCCATACCACGAACACCAGACAGGAGCAAGGAGACCAGCTACCCCAGGATGTGACCTAAAGAGACCAGCTATGCCAGGATGTGACTAGCACCCAGTTTTCTCAGGTTCACCCCAAGACAATGCCCACAAATAAGCAGAAAGCAGTCTTGAGAATCTGCCACCCCAATTCCTTTAACCTGTTGTGCCTAACCTCCTGCCTTTTTATTATAAAAAGAGATGGGAATGTAATGGTCTGCACTTCCCTTTAAAAGACAAGCCCTGCCCACTCCCTCTCCCATCCACCCGTCTACTGCTGAGGTGGCAGATCTTCCTTCTTCCGTCCTGAGCTCTCTTCCTTCCTGTCTCTCTCCCAAAGAGGCAGCTTCTGTCTCACTCGTTTCTCCCCATCCCCCTCTCTATTTCTCTCTCTCTCTGCCTCTCTCTCTGCTCGTCTTCCTTCTCCCCTTTCCCTCCATAACCCACTAAATAAATATCCAATCTCACTCTGCACGGAGTGCCTATCTGTCTCGGTCACTCACCTGCCATGTAGCTATGGCTTCTCCAGGAACTGGCTGCCCCACTGCTCCCTACCTGGGATCCGCTGGCCCTCATGGCCCACTGTGGTCTCCGACCCACTTCCCGCTGCCGCAGCTTGGAAACCTATGGTGTGTTCTCATTGCCTGCTGCCTGCTGCCACCTGGAGACCTGTAGCATTTTATCTAAACCATTACAGTCAGTTTCTCCTAAGGGAATCCACCCTAGGGACTTCAAATGCATTGCCTTTATCAGAGACTCAAACGGTGACAGAAGACAAAGCCTTAAGCCATGTGACAGAATTCCAGGCTTCCCATTGGAAAGGGGAGCATGTCCTTCTTCTGGGGGGCAGTTTTCTCATGTGTCAAATTGAGAGTAGCCCCAGTGGGGTGAGGAGAAGTGGATGCCTGTGCAATGTCCACATCACAGGGATCTTGTTATTTGGACTGAGAGATGATTTGGAATCACTACGACATTGCCCTGGGGCTTGTGTGATGGAGGGTTTAGGATCACATTCCTCTTCCCTGTTGTCAAATAGATCTTTCACTTCCTTGGTTAGAGTTACCCCAAGATATTTTATGCTATTTGTGGCTATCGTGAAAGGTGATGCTTCTCTGATTT
>NW_004949146.1:661907-695979 GCF_000317375.1 Microtus ochrogaster
TGCCCGGGCTCCCTTACAGGGGACCCTGAGGCCTGCCCGGTAGGCAGGCACTCACTGCTCTGGGTGGGTAGCCTTAGAGTAGGAGCTTAAAACTCCTCTTTCCTGTTGTCAATAAAACCTACTAACCAACCAACTGGCCAATTCCCAATGTGTCCACTCTACTGTCTTATCACGAGAATGACTAGAAAGTGATCTTCCAGTGAACCCACCACGACCTTAAATTAGAATCCCACGTAGATTACGGCTGTTTGTTACTCCAGTGTGGTGGTTTTGATAGGAATGGCCCCAGGGGCTCACAGATTTGAATGCATGGTCATTAGGAGCACTATTAGAAGGTGTGGCTTTGTAAGAGTGGGTGTGGCCTTGGAGAAGTGTGTCACTGAGGGTGGGCTTTGGGGTTTCAAACACTCAAGCCAGACCCTGTGTCTCTCTTCCTGCTGCCCGTGGATCCAGATTCATGGCAGCCAGATTCATGGCATAATTCATCCAGATTCATGCAGCTAAGGGAGAGGGAAGCAGCGAGCCATAGTCATAGTCAAGGGCACACTCCAGGGACCAAACCTCTTTCCTCATGGCCACCACCTCTGAGAGACTCCACCTTCTTTAGTATCAAGGCCAGGACCATCCAGTGCCCTGTACTCAATGCCTTACCTGTCTGGCAGTAGGAAACCCTCAGGGCTCCAAGCAATGCCAGCTCCCCATCTTTCCCTGCATCTGGACAACAATGGCACATATGCATGCATGGGGCTCCCCTCACCCTGGAAAGAGCATGTGGGAAGGTGTAGTTAAGCCTCCTTTGCTGGCAAGCGGCACAAATGAACCCCAGCTGCCTCAGGTCACAGGGGACATGAGCTGGGCAGATCTGGAGACTTCTAATCAACAGCAAGGGCCTTCGGAGGGAAAGCAATGGTGGAGGCTTTGGGGAGAAATGGTTCTTGGTACCCACTGACATTCTTCCTAGGGACAGTCACATGGGGAAGGGTTGCCTCTCACCTCAGGGTAGAAGTTCAGATTCACGGGAGGAAAATCTTCCGACCAGTTAGTTCCCACCAGTGACTCCTTTGGGCTTACATAAATGTCTGGCACATAGTAGAGGGTCTGGACCCCAGGGAGACGCTGTGCCTGACAAAGACAGTGGGGAGCAACATTTGTACACAAAGTCATCCGCTGTTGACTCATACCTCCTCTCGGGGGGGGGGGCTACTCCCCATTTCCCCGGAAGAACAAGGGAGTTTGTCACTTTCAGCACTCATGGGAGCTCTCGTTGACATTTCCCGGGCACCAGGCTTGTGGAGGATTCTGGGATAGAAACAGTTCTTACCAGCCTTCCTTGAGGAGGAAACACAGTAATGCAAGGGCCTGGGGAGGGCTCCAGTCTAACTCTCTCTTCTCCTGACCAGGGGATGCTTAGGGCTGGCTGACATGGTCACAGAAAGTGCTAGATGTTGTTAACCTGCTCTACAAATTCCTACACAGATGGCTTCTTTTTTTCTTACTGTGTGTGTGTGTGTATGTGTGCGTGTGTACAGATTCATGTTCCACAGCGTGTATGTGGCAGTCAGATGGTAACTATTGGGAATCAGTGCTCTCCTTCCACCGTGTGGGGCTGGGAGACTGAGCTCAGGTTTCAGGCTTGGCAGCAGGCATCTTCACCTGCTGGATGATCTTCTGTATGCCTGTCACCCTTGGCATCCTGAGTGGAGAGGAAGACCTGCCCTTTGATCTTACTCTGGACCTACCTGTGAAGTACCCTCAGGTCGATCCCTTGCCCCTGATTCCCATACTTACCCCCAATACCCCCTCAAGTCCTTTTGAGATTCACCCTGACTATCTCCAAGTCAAACTATCGTCTCGCTCATTGGAGGCCTGACCAGAGGCCCTGTTGTTATTTTTGCTCCTTTTCTTGTAATGGTCCCTGTGGAAAGGAAGAAAAAAATGTCACCCAGATAAAGACACAAAACATTAAAAGAGAAGAAAACAAGGAGTGACATTTGAGAAAGTTAAGACAAGAATGCCCTAGCAAAGCTGAACTTGGGAGGCAGGAGCAAACCAGAGCCAAGGGGATTCAGGATGGACGGATGGTCAGAGGGCTGACATAGCTTACTGCAGAGTTCACTATCTGCACTGAGCAGCCCTTGGGAATTCCTGACCTCAAGCCCATAATGGCCATAGGAGGCAGGAGTGGTTATTGAGCTTGAATAGGACGGTGAAGGTGTTAAGTAACCTTTCAGAGATCCATGTCAAGTCTGGACATGGTCCCATATCCTTCGGACTCTGTATCTTAATCGCCAAGGCTCACAGACTGGCCTCTGCATCCAAGATCTCCGTGTCTTCAAGGTCTGAGCTGCCAAGCTGTGTGAGACGGTGAGGAGCCCAACGGACTCTTAAGCAGAGCAGACTCACCAAGGCAGAAGCCCTGAAGCACTGCAGAAAGGGGTGGGGACCAAAAGAAACTAATATGGAGGAATGGGGCCCAGCTCAGACTTTGCTTTTATGTTGTATTGCAAGCTTTGACTTCCTCTTCTTCAGAATGGGCCAATCCTACTGACTTGTGTGGGCCATCCTGTGAGGTGCAGGTACAAAGACAGCCCTGCTTGTTGATCCTTAGGTGTCTTCTCTAGGACCCCTTACATACCACCCCCTCCTTTGTTCTGTTGAGACAGTGTGTCATGTAGCTCAGGTTGGCCTCAAACCTCTTACATAGCCAAGGATGCACTTGAATTTCTGATCGTCCTGCCGCCATTGCCTGAACACTGGAATCATGGGTATGTGACAGCATACCTTGTTTATGCAGTGCTGGAGACTGAACCCAGGACTCGGTGCCTTCTAAGTAAGTCCTTTATCAACTGAGCTAAAGCCTGAGGCCTACTGCCTTTTGTCCCAGGGCCCGTGGGTGGAGTAAAGCATTCTGCCCAGGAATCCGTAAGTGGAACAGACCCCTTATCTAGCCTTCCCTCACTCTGTTAGACCTGACTTTTGCTCCAGCTTCTTGGGAGAGACAGTGGGGTCATTTGTGACCACAGATACAGCCATGCGTAGGGTGACATATATGGGGTACCGGGTGCCAAATCACCTGGCCATTGTCTTGTTTCTGGTTCTTGGGGTTCAGGGTACCAGCTCCCTTCTCAGACAGTTTATCCATCTGCTGTCTGCCACAGGCTTCCGACACTCAGTTTCACACAGATGCACAAAAACAAGACAACTCTTCTCTCTCATCCCTGTTACAACAAACAAACGGGGAAACCCTCCAGCTGGTCCAGCTAGTCAGGACCAGCTCAGGTGGTCTCGTCTGTACCAATCACTGTCTTATTTGGATCACAGAGCCAGGACAGGTATGAGCAGCTCTTTACGAAGAAACAAAGGAAAGAGTGGTTCTGAGCAAGTTAATCATGTCTCTTACTGTTGATCCCTTCCTTCTCTCGACTCTAAGGGTTCCCATCTAACTTGAAGCACAGGTGCTGTTTGCATTCTGTGACTTCCTGTTCCTTCCCTGGGGCTCAGGTCCCCCTGTTACCCACAGAGTACAGGCTACTTGTAGACCTGCTGGCTTTTCAGAGTTCAAGGAGGCACCGAGCCTTTCCCAACCGCCTTAATCATCCCCTTAACTCCCCCTTCCCGACATACATAGCCCCACCTTGCATGCTGGACCGCCCCCCCACCTCACCTCTACATCCTGGGCCAGCAGTTTCCCCATCAGAAGAGCCACTTTTGGTGTAACAAGCCCTGCTTCTAGGCACAGCAACCCTTTGTAAGCAGCCCCTTGTCAATAGTCACGCAGTAGTTTTGGCTTGGGGTTTAGTTTGGGGAGGTGAAAGAAAGAAGCCATAAATGGCTTGCTTCAGGGTATGAGAAGGGATGAGGAAGAATCTAACACACCTCCATGGGCGAAGGTGAGTGCAGGCTACTGGTTGTCAGCGTTTGCCATTCTCATTTTAACCTGGCAAAGCAACGGCTGCTTTCCCTCCAAAATTGTGTGTGTGTGTGAGTGTGTCCTGATGCACTTGCACAAGTGTGTGCATACGTGTGGAGGCCAGAGGACAGCATCAAATGTCTCCTTCCATGGCACCCCATCTTGTTTTCTTGAGACAGAATCCCTCACTGAATCTGGCTCATGGATTCAGCTGTGCTCTCCGCGGCCCTGTCTGGCTTTTCACACAAGTGCTGGTGATCTGAACTCGAATCCCCGTGCCCGTGTGGCAGAATGAACTCCAGACTTCAGACATTATTTACACTTGTTCATTCATGTAGGGTAAAGCCCAGCCCAATGGGGGAGCGTGTTCGCCTCAGGCTAATGATTACGTATAAATTTGGCAGGTGTGGGTCCCCTGGTCCTTTTTGTATTTCCTGCCCATCGCTGGATCCCTGGTGTTGTAAGCTATCCCTTCATTAAAATTTGCTGTTTCATATTAAGCTAGCTTGGTTATTACGTCGCATACACATTCACGCTGGGGCGTGGTAGATTCACATGGTTTTAAGAGGCGTTCAGAGGGAACCCAGACCCCCTCGATGCTCGGTTTCCCACGAGAGCATCTTGCAAAACTCTCATCTCATATCCAGAATGTGGACAATGATGCAGGCAAGACATGGGAGGTTTCTGTCTCTGCAGGGGCCTCTGTGCTGCCCTGTGACGGCCACACCCACTTCCCTCTCCCACCCCCACCCTGTCTCTAACTAGTGGTGTAACCGCTGGTCTGTTTTCTGTGTCTTTAGCTGTGCGGTTTGCAGAGTGCATGGTCGCCTTAGGTGATCACCTTTTCCCACGCAGCATAACTGAGATTCACCAGGTTTGCTCTGTGAACTGGCAGTTCCTTCCTTCCTGTTCCCGAGCGATACTTCACAACGACATTAAGGCAGATTGTTTATCTTTTAGTCGTTCCCCTACTGGAGGATAACCGGATGTCTTCCAGTTTGAGAAGAGACCAACATAGCTGCCACACACATTCACATACCTTTTTGCAATTTTTTTTTATTTTTATTTTATACGCATGTGCTTTGCCTGTATGTCTGTGCACCATACGTGTGCGGTGCCCATGGAAGTGAGAAGAAGGTGGTGGATGCCCTGGAACTATGGATAGTTGTGACCTTCCGTGTGGATGCTGGGATCACACCTGAGTCCTCAGCAAGAGCAGTAAACGTTCTTCACCGTACAGCCATCTCTCCATCCGCTAACCCATTTCTCCAATTATTTTCTGTCTGTTGTTTCACCGCATTGTGATGCACGTCTGCTTAACATATGTGCATGCCACTGCGATCACCTGGAGGTCAGAGGCCACCGTGAGGGAGTCCGTCTCTCTCTCCTTCCACTGTGGATTCTAGGGACAGAATTCAGGTCATCGTTTTACCCGTGGAACCAGCTCTCCAGCCCAGTAGACATGATTTAGGTGAGTGCAGTCTTCACTTTTGTGGGATCAGTACCCAAAAGGGCACTCACTAGGCTGTCCAGTCATTGTTTAGTAATGAAACTGCCCCCTTGCCTTCCACAAGGCAGCACTGACCATTTCACCAGCGACAGGTGAGTGACCCAGGGGCTATGACCCCTTGTCTGCACTGGACGTGTCAGTGGTTTCTATTTTAGCTCTTCAGATGGGTTGGATGCTGTCTCATTGGGACTGAAACCTCCACTCCCTTAAAAGTGAGCATCTTTGCAAGTGCTGGCTGTTACCCACGCCTTCCTCACCTAACTACCTTTTCAAGTCTTCCATTTCCTAATTGAACTGAACTTGGGGTTTTGTCGTTTGTTATAAATGTTATAAACTTAGGTGGCACATACCATTGGTTCCAGCACTTGGGAAGCAGAGGCAGGTGGAACTCTGTAGTTCAAGATCAGTCTGGTCTATAGAGTGAGACCTCATCTGATGTATGTGTGCACTTTATTACAATATACATATACTCTATTATATAAATAAATTTATTAAATAAAACTTATAAATAAAAAACTTCATACACCAAAATGAATACAACCCAAAGTCTATACATTTCGATGAACTTCTCTACAGTTAAAATAACCATTTAGAATGGAGGCTGTGTCGTGTCACACTGGACTTTACAGTTTGACTATCAAATATATTTTCTGTACTATCCACCCTCTGTTGTGAAAAATTCATAACAGAGAACTAGAGAAACAATTCGCTTTATGTCCTCTTTCACAACTCATGTTGATTCCCTGCATTGTTTGTTGTTCGGGTGATTTCTTTTTTAAGACAGGGTCTTCCTCTGTAGACCAGGCTGGCCTTGAACTCTTGAGTGTTGGGTCTAAAGTCATGTTTCCCTATGCCGGACACCCTTTGTTTTTGAATGACAGGTCTATGGCTGCTTTCATTGTTGCTGGTGGTTAGTTGGCTGTTTAGTTTGTGAGTTTTGTTGTTCCTGCTCTACTGGCTTCAAGTTCACTAAGTTCAAGGATGACTTTGAACTTCTGATGCTCCTGCCTGCACCTCCCAGCGCTAGGATTATATTATAGGCTTGCACCACCATGCCTGGTTTATGTGGGGCTAGGGATTGAACCAAGGACGTCATGCATGCTAGGCAAGCACTCTGCCATCTGAACTGCATCCCTAGCCTCCAGGCCTGTGGGTTTTTAAGGAGGGCTACACTAAGTGTATGAAGGAGAATGAGCCCCAGGGACAAGGTTGGGGACACAGTACTGACTGAGAAAGGTGTTGGTGGTGGCAACCCAGAGTAATAAGACCTAAGAGGCCTGGCCCATTTGTTCAGAGATTGTCAGACATGGGATAGAACCACCCTGAAACCTCGGTGTCCTCCAACCCCCGCCCCCCGAGACTTCCAGTCATTTCCAGCAGAGGGGGCTGTAGTCTCCTGGGATCAGACCCCAGAGTGAAGAGATTGGCCTGAGAGCCAGAAGCCTGGCATGGGGTCCAGCTGTTTGACACCTGAATCCTAGGGAGGGCAGCTGAATGACTAGACCCACGGGGCCTCCTGGGACAGCCAGGGACAGGGAGGGCCAGCTCATGTTTCACCACCGCCTAGTGTATGACCTGAGTTGGGTGGATAACAGAATCACATCAGGACCTGTCCCCGCTGGTGACACTTTTCACCATCCCACAGGGATTTCTCTGGACATTAGGTGCTGTAGCCTAGAAGTAATGGGACAATATTTTAGCCAGACCCCAAGACAGAAGCCTGCACGTGTGAGGTGTGTGAGCTGGGGGTGGTGGGGGCGTGCCTACAATCCCTGCGCTTGGGAGGTGGAGGAGGAGTTCAAGGCCAGCCTCTGCCACACAAAGAATCTGAGGTCAGTCTGGGTTACGTGAAACCCTACGTCACAGGCTGGGGCTCTAGTTCAATGGCAAAACACTTGCCTGGCATTCTCAAAGTCCTGGGTTTTGATCCCTAGCGCTGAAAATCAGAAAAACAGAAAGAGAGTCTCCCCAAATACGAGGGTACATGAGAGAGTTGTGGTGTGCACATCTGGCGTTTGTGTGTGCAGATGTGAGAGGCGGGGAGAGGTGTCGGAGGAGGACCAGTAACCTCCCCAGCATTTGCTTCCAATCCATTGGCTATACGACCTTGGGCAAGAGACAGCCTTTGAGGGCTTTGGTTCACCAGGGTTCTGATTCAAAGGCCTATAGTATGCGGTATTTCTTCAAATTACATTTGATGCCAGCATTAAGTGGAATTTGTGAGAAACTAGATTCCTGAGGCCATGGGGAAGCTCAAACAATAAAGTGCTTGCTGCTCAAGCATGAGAACCCCAGTCCCTTCTCCAGCACCCACATGTGAAGCTGGGCATGTCAGTGCACATCTGCAATCCTAGCAGTGGGGGACACAGACAAGAGGACCCCTGAGCCTATAGACCAGCTAGTCTAGCCAAATCATTGCCCTCCAGATTCAGGGAGAGACCCTATCTTAAAAAGCAAGGTAGAGAAGCTGGAGAGATGCTCAATGCTTAGAGCACTGATTGCTCTTCCAGAGGCTCTGTGTTTGGTTCCCAGTGCTTACATAACGGCTCACAACAGCCAGCAACTACAGTTCCAGGGGATCCAACATCCTCTCCTGGCCTCTAAGGGCTCACATATGTGGTGCCCAGACATGTAACCAGAAGAACCACTCATACACATAAAATAAATAAATCTTCAAAGTGAAGGTAGAGTGACTGAGGAAGAGACCCAATGCTGACCTTGGGCTCCACATTTACAAGTACACACATGCACACACACACACACACACACACACACTCACACACACACACACACACACACACACACACACATCTGGATATCCAGGCTCTAGCAAAAGGCTAAGGCTTAAGAATCTAACATCTTTTGGTCCAGGATACTGACACTTGGGTATATAACAGGCTTAGGCTAGTTGTGGTGTGGCCAACATGCTGCTGACACCTCTGGACACACTGATTTAAAAGCTGGCTAAATCCAAGCCTGGGAATACTGGGGAAGAAACTGAGGCCATTCCTGAATACTTGAAGGAGCTAGAGATGGGGAACTGACTGATTAAGGGGATGGGAGAAGCAGCCATGGCTGGTAGAGGACAGATCAAAGCTCACCTTTGATGTGGGATTTCCCTCTGTATGCTGTGATTACCATTGATAAATAAAGGAACTGCTTTGGGCCTATATCATAGCTATAGTGGAACAGAGCTAGGAAGGGAAAACTAAACTTAATGCCCGGAGAAAGGAGGTGGAGTCAGAGAGAAGCCATGTAGCTGCCAGAGACAGATGCTGGAACTTTAGCCGGTAAGCCACAGCCATGTGGCAATATACAGATTAATAGAAATGGGTTAAATTAATATGTAAGAGTTAGCCAATAAGAAGCTAGAGCTAATGGGCCAAGCGGTGTTTTAAATATTATAGTTTCTGTGTGGTTATTTTGGTTCTGGGCGGCTGGGACGAATAAGCGGCCTCCTCGAACACACCTTGAGAGGGAACCTAAAGCTTTGCTTTCCTTCCAGACAGAGCTGGGACTGGATGCCTGGAATGAGAAGTCTGTTTGGGCCACTGCGTTTAGCGAGGCAGGTAGAGGCAGGGGTACTTGCAATTCAGGAGGCTTAGCACATCTCATTGCTGCCCGGAGGCTGCTCTGAAAGGGTCTGGGAGCAGCTACCATAAACACCCTAAGACCTGCATATCTTAAATAAATCTGCACATCCAGTACTAGACTAGGGTTGGAGGATGAGGGCCCCAGTCTGCCACTTCTTTTGTGTCTTTTTGTAGCACAATTAATAAAAACCCAAAGACAGAAATTGGGGTTCAGCCTGAAGGTCAGAAAAGCAAAGCAGCCAGTGGTTCTTGTTTCTACCTCAGTCTGAAATGGCGATCCTGCCTCCTGGAATCCCAGAATGAGACTGTGTGTGAGAGCTGTCTCCTCCCGCCTTATATTCCTCTCTAGGGCCGGAATTAAAGGCATGCACTATTATCACTCAGTTTCTATGGCAGACTAGTGTGGCTACTGGGATTGAAGGTGTGTGTCACCACTGCCTGGTCTGTAAGGCTGGTAAGTGCGACTGTTTTATTCTCTGAACTTCAGGCAATCTGTATTAAAATACAGATGAAATATCACTACATTCTGGACCTTTCTGACACTGTCACTTCGTCTGTAAAACAGGAAGAAGAGTTACACCTCTCCACCCCCCAGTGTCACTGTCACCAGCACCATCAGATGAGAGAGGTGACTGTGCTGTCACCTGCAGTATGCCATATAGTCAGTGGGGGCACTGCTGCTGGGACCTGAGAAAGGAAGGGACCCTGCTGCCCTGGAGTAGGAACATCGAGGCTTAAAATAAAATCACTCACTCAAGTGTTCTGCCTCTTAAATTGTAAGTTGGTCACGTGTAGGTGCACATGTGTGTGAACGCTTGTAACCTCAGGTGTCACTCCGTGGGAATGACTTACTTTTAAGACATTTCCCAGGGCCTAACTCATGAGTCTTGTCTGGCTGGCTGGCGAGCCCCCAAGGATTCAACTGTCTTTATCTCCCCATCTGGGATTACAAACATGTGCCTTGTAATATTCCCAATCTTTTTAAAACAAGGGTTCTATGTGCTGAACTCAGGTCCTCAAGCTTGTGTGGCAAGCACTTGTACTGTGTGACTTCTCTCTAGTCCAGTACGATTCCTTTAAACTGGAGATTGCATGTCTGAGCTCTAACTAGGTCATTCCTTTTATCTACCATGTAGCTTTCTGCATGGTCAGCCTCTCCCCCCCCCCACGTGCCTCCCATTTAACCTGATGCTAAAATTGCTCCACAGCCGAAGTTGTGCCTTTTTTTCTCCCTACACAGGACAGATGGGCTGGCTCTGGCTGTAAGCCCGGAGTGTCGGTGAGAAAGGAGGCTGGGAGGATGCCTAAGGGTGAGTCAGCACCTCTGGACCAGAGGGAGCTTTCCCTCTGCCTGGCCCTCTCTGGTCCATCACAGCCTGCGGGAAGGAAACAGAGAGGGAAAAGATGCTAGAAACTGCCCTTCCGAAGCTGACAGAACGCTTTTCATTTTCACAGGAAAGAGAGGATGTTTTGTTTCATTTTTTCATGTTTTTGTTGTTGTCCTATTTTTCGTTTTGTTTTATTTAGATTTGATTGATTTCTGCTTGTTTTTGTTTGAGACTAGGTCTCACTATGTAAATTTGACTTTCCTGGAACTTGCTACGTAGATCAGGCTAACCTACAACTCACAGTGATCTGCCTGCCTCTGCCTCCTGGGTCAGAGAGTTAAAGACCTGGGAAGATGGTAAAAGTTCTTAGCGGGTGGAGGGATACAGCTGGGAAAGCAGTTGGTAGGTAGCATGCTTGCACAGCATGCAGGA
This sequence comes from Microtus ochrogaster, assembly GCF_000317375.1. Taxonomy (NCBI): domain Eukaryota; kingdom Metazoa; phylum Chordata; class Mammalia; order Rodentia; family Cricetidae; genus Microtus; species Microtus ochrogaster. The sequence goes on from NW_004949146.1 coordinate 672,681, forward strand.
AGGTTCAAACCCTGGCATTGCGTAGAACCGGTGCTGGCGGTGCAGGCCTGTAATCCAGCATTTAAGGAGATGGAAACAGGAGGATCTGAAATTCAAGGTCACCTTCGACTTTTTAAAATAAGCTTTTAAGTAGTTTTCTTCTTTTTGTTTATAGCTGGCATCTGTAACAGTAGAGCCTATTTATTTATTATTTTGCATGTATTAGTGTTTTGACATGGGAAGTTTTGGGTCCCCTGCAACTGGAGTTACAGACAGTTGTGAGCTGTCACGTGAGTGCTGGGAGTTGAACCAGGTCCTCTGGAAGAGCAGTCAGTGCTCTTATTCACTTAGCCATCTCTTCATCCCCCACCTTCAACTTTTTAAAAGTTCTTGGCTGAGTGTACCTCAGTTGGTAGAATACTTGTCTGCCAAGCATGAAGCCCTGGGGTTCTCTCCCCAAAACCTCTTAAAACTAGATGTGATGGTACATCCCTATGATCCCAACAGTTAGGAGATAGAGGAAGGATAATCAGATGATCAAGGCTATCCTTGGCCACATAATACTAAGTGTTGTCTAGCCTGAGCTATGTGAAGACTTGTCTTAAAACAAGTTCTCTAGGGTTGCTTTCACAAACCCCTCTGGCTATGATATAGAGACCCTTGGACCCTTGACCTCAGGCCCAGCCTAGGTGGCATGGGACTTTCTTTACCTTTACCACTCTCCCCAAAGAAGGTGGCCTGGGTAGCCCGCCCTTGGGGTGAGAGCATCTCAGGTATACAGCTTCTTCACTGCCAGTCAGGGATAAAGACAATCAGTGCCAATGGGCTTAGGTGATATTGTCAGGGGGCATCCAGCCAGAGTCCTAACTCAGTGAGCTTGAAAGCTGTCTCCAAGACATCCTGAGCCTACTTTGCTGCCTGGCATTCATGGAACTTAGTAGGGGTCAGAGAGGTAAGCAAACAGACCCACTCAGATGTTATTTAAAGTGACACGCTGCAAGCGTGGGCACCCCGTTTTTATTAGCAAGTTCCTGGAGGTCCGCCTCCCATCTCCCACACGTCTGTCTTCAGCACCCTCCTCCACCAGTACATCCGAGTGAGCTCATTTGGCCCCTGTGCCCAGAGGATGGCCCTGGGGACAGAGTAAGCCCTGAACCAGTCTTGAGGATGGAGTGAGTGGAGGTGGGGGTGGGAAGGCAGTGAAGGAACAACCACACTCTCCTGTAAAGACCTTTTCGGAGCAGACATGGCTAAATGATGTGGACAGATGATGCTGGGTGCAGGGGGATGAAGTCGGGATGGGGCAGGCAAGAGTGTGTTGGTGAGTTCTACTGAAGATCTGAACCCCTTCCAGGACCTAGGATCTGAGGTTAAGCTCCTACCAGGTGAGTGAGGGCTTAGCGCGCATGGGTGAGGAGCAACAGTCAGAGTTCCTTGAAGTCTCGGGCTCTCGGTGACCCCATGAGAACATCCTCTGCTGCCATCAAAGTGAATGAAAAGCCCATTGGGCTCCGAGCCCAAACCAGAGCCTTCCAGGCAGCAACTCAGCTTTCAAAGAAAAGACTTCGTAGGGCCAGCAAGATGGCTCAGTAGGTAAAGGTGCTTGCTGCTAAGCCTGCTGCTGACCCGAGTTTAACTCCTGGTGGAAGGAAAAATAAAACAAAACAACTCTTGCAAGTTGTCCTTGACCCTCGTGTATGCTCATGTGTATACGTCCTGGTGAACACATGCACACACATGTGGGCACACTGGAGCTCATGCACACACACACTTTAAAATGTAATTTTTAAACAAAGAAAACACTATAAGCAGCTAAGTGTCCAATAAGAAACAAGGGCATGTGAAGTTCCCTCTGTTGGTCTGTCTGTCTGTCTGTCTGCAAGGCATCGTGTGGCCATGCTGGGAATTGGACCTGGAGCTTCGTGCCATCTTTCTATCAAGTGAGCTACATCCTCAGCCCCTCAAAATGCCCTCAGTGAGTTCTATCCTGGGAGCTCCGAGATCCACACAGAGAACAAGACGAACATCCTGCCCACGGTGGTGCTTGCAGCCTAGAGGGAGAGAAGATAAATGCACTTGCCCGCATGACACCAGTTTAGACAGAGTTGCAAAAGCATCTTGCCACAATATGGATTCTTATACAGGGTTGAACCTGAGGTTCCAAGAAATGACTCCCGGTGTTGCCGGGCTGCAGCTTAAAGGGCAAGAGGTTTATGTATCTATCCCTCCTGGGTGTGCTGAAGGTCTGAGAGAGAGCTCCCTGAGGCAGCAACAATGTAACAAAAGGAACAGCCAGCCAGCAACAGCGATGTTCTGGGGGTGGCATTGGCAGTGGTGGGGTGGGAGACTGGGACTTTGGGCGGGCTTATGTGGTTGATTTCCTTGACTATAGATGAAGCTGGCTCAGCTTCCCAGCCCGGTTCCTTAGCTCCCCCACTGCTCAGCCAGCCTGTGGGTGAGAACATCTGGATAGGATTCCCTGGAACTCGAGGGCATTTCCAGGCGAGCCAGGCTGTCAGCCCTACTGGGAGCACCCACCCTACCATCTGCCGCAGTCCTAGGGAGTCATGTGAGAAAATGTCACTTCTAGCTCTCCAAGGGAGCAGCTGCCTGTGTCTCTGAGTCCCGCCCCAGGCAGAAGAGTGGATGCCCCCATTCTTGGGGAGGAGCTTCCAGGAGTTGAGGCTCCTTAAGACTCTTCCCAGCAGGCAGCTGTCCTGTCCACTGGCAGGGGGGCTACCTAGGACTGCTCAGGCCAGTGATAGAAGGAGAGGCTATTGTTTGGCCCAGGCAAACATATAACCATGTCTTGGGCCATAGCTCTGGAATAAATATACTGCCCCGGTTTGGCCTCAAACAGCTATGTCCACTCTGAAGCTGGAGGAAATGAGTTCACACACAAGTAGAGAGCCAGCTGCTCCAGGGGCTCCCTACAGGGAGTGGCAGAGCCAATATGAATATAGTCACTTGATACTGATACCCAGGGTTAAGTCCTCAGTCACTGCAAGGCACTGGTGGACAGGTGGGTCCTGCCTCAGCCTGAATGTCACCCCAACTCTCTTCTGTCCAGGGAAGTCCCTCACCCAGAGTTTGGGGTAGGTGGACCCAGCAATACTTGACAAGTGCTGTCGTAGCCTAGGAGCTATGCAGTGCCAAGGGTGGGTGTCCTTTGTCACATTCTTATTATAAACAATGGCAAAGAGCAGAATGTTTAATCCTGAACCAGGAGGAGGCCCGTGCTGTAGCTTAGTGGGCAGTGCGCTTGCCTAACACAAACAAGGCCCTGGATTCTAGCTAGCCTTAGCCATGCACAAAACCAGCACAGTGGTACATGCCTAAAGTCCCAGCTTTTAGGAGGCAGAGATAGGAGGATGAGAGGTTCAAGGCCATCCTTGGCTACTCAGTGAGTTCGAGGTCAGCCTGGGCTACACGAGACATCTGTTTCCCAAAAATAAATAAATAAATAAATAAATAAATAAATAAATAAATAAATAAAAAATAAAAAAAAGAACACACAAAAGAAACCAAACTAGAAGCAATTGGGGGCTCTAGCAACAGCTTCTTGAGCTAGGGGTCAGCTCTCTAAGGGGGGCTGAGACTGCAATGTCTCTTTCTCTCACCTGCTAAGCACTGTCAGAATTTGGGCCAATGGCATCATGGGTGCCGAAGCCCAGGGTTCACCCATGTTGTTTCACTGTCTCTATCAACTCCTCTGGGAGTTGTGCTGAGCTGGCAGGCTGGAGAACAGGATCAACACAGAGATACAGTTGCCACAGTGGCCCTGCCAGTGCCTGCCCCTCTGGCCTCTGAAAGCCCTGTGCCTTGAGTTGTAAACCTGAGCCAGCAGGTGCAGTCAGGGAAAGAGACCTTTCTCACCACGATTTGCTCAGAGATTAAAGGCCCCTGAGGGAAGGCTTTTGTTTCTGTATTTTGGTTTCACAGCTTGGGGAGATAAGCTTTTGTTCCCTGGAGACTGCTGTCTCTTCTAGCCCAGAGGAGGGCCCTTGCCTGGGAATAGGAGGACAGACATTGCCATTTTAAGGGCCCCTTAGAACAGGCACACAGGGGTTGGCCCACCCACTGAGACAGTGTGCCTGTTCTCACGGGAGCTCACCAAATCCAGCTGGACCGGGACTGAATGAGCATGCAATCAAACCTGGACTCTCTGAATGTGGCTGAAAATGGGGGCTGACTGAGAAGCCATTTGATAAAGGCACTGGGACTTGTTTCTACTGCATGTACTGGCTTTTTGGAACCCTAGTCTATTTGGATGCACAGCTTCCTAGGCCTGGATGGGAGGGGCTTGGACTTCCCACAGGGCAGTGTTCCCTGCCCTCTCTATGGGAGGGAGGGGGAGGGAGGAATGTGAGTGGGGGAGCGGGAGGGGAATGGGAGGAGGGGAGGAAGTGTAAATTTTTTGAATGGAAAAAGAAAAAAAAAGAAATCATATAAAAAAAATTCTGTGTGTCACCAGGCCTGGGAGGCATCTCTCTGGGATTCCAGGGAGAGGAGAGAGGGAAAGATTTTAGCAATAGAGAAGATGGTGAGGATGTAGGAGCTTGCGGAGGCAGCTGCAGGTTGCAGAAGCCAGGGTAGGGAGCTAAAAGCACATAGTCCCAGGCCAGGCCAGAGAGTGCTGTGCCCAGAGGCTCCCGCCTCCACCACAGTCTCCACCTCCTTTCTACTAGCTTAGTTGCCCCTGGCTCCCAGCTGTCTACCTGTGCTAAACATGTGGGGGGGGGGGTGCCCAGAGGTTTCCAGGGCCCCGCCCATCTCATGCCCCACCGCCATAGTTTTGGGAAGCATGGGAAGTGGTTATAGCCTCTCTCCACATGACCAGCAGCTTCCTCCCCTTCCCAGACAGAGGGATTTTATGAGGGCAATTACACTGTCATGTGCCTCTTCTTGGCTCTTTATGGTCCAACCTTCTGTTGGCTTCAGACTTGGATTCAGATCCCAGCTCTACTGCCCACAGTATCTGTACCTGCCTTTCACCCTGAATCCTAGATCCCTGATTTGTAAATCAGGGCATCGGTGGTGTCCCCCTCCCAACGTTCTTTGAGGATCTGAAGAAACTTCTGGTGCTGTCAAGCAAGTGCCTTAGCCCTAGGCTGAGGGTAGGACCCACATAACTAGGTGGTGGCTCCCTGGCCTTCCAGAGTTCTCCCTGCTACCCAGGCTTGTGCAGGTGAACGTGCTTGTCTCTGACAGCCTTGGGTATGAGCAATGAACACCCAAGCAGTAAAGGAGGATGGGGTAGGCAGAGCTGGTGTCCTTCAAATGCCACGCGAGGGCCAGCCTCTCAGCACGTGAGAACAGAATCCTCAGCAGGATCAGAAATAGGCTTCCACTATCCATGCCAGGGGCTGAGGACAGAAGTTCAAGCCATACACTGTCCGGGTCTCCCAGTAGCGAAAGTGGTCTAGCTGGAATTCAAATCCAGCCTGGGCTCTACCATATTGCCCAATCTTATAGGACCTGGAATCACTTGAGATGGTGGAGGACTCTGAAGAGATCAGATCTCCCACAATGCATCTGGACGGTGTATTTATTTTCCCCACTTAACCGTGGCGAGCAGGAAAAACTATTTTCTTTTTACAAAACCCACCTATTATGTATGAGAAACAGGTCTCCGGAGCCTGCAGGCCCATCATACTCCAAAGCAAGCCAAGGACCAGGCAGCACGCCGCAGACCGGCCAGAGGTCAAAGACGCTATTCCAGGTATGAATGTCATTAGGGACCAGGTGACACCTGAAGAGGCTCAAGAAATTGGGGCGAGAAAGTCCTGGGTTGTGATTATTTGGCGCAGGCGGTAAAGAATAAAAGGTTCTTTGTGGTACCGTGAAAGAGACTGATCCCTGGAGGGCCCAGGGCCCTGGGAGCGGGCCTCAATCGGCTCCTCCATCGGCGGCATTTTCTCCATTAGTTCTGGAGCATGCTCAGACCATTCCCCCTTTCAGCCCCACCCCCAACCCCCCACCCCCAGTGCAAAACTGTTCAGACCACCTTAACTAAGATGTGAAAAATCCTTTCCAACAATGTTCACTGCTCCCCTCCCCCTCTTGGTTACTGTATCTCCTCTTTTTCTCACTTTCCCCTGGGAACAGTGGCATTCTCTGACACCGCTGACATTGTAAGGCAAGAACAACATGAAGCAAAGGAGAGAAGGCATGCATTCCTTAGGGCTCCAAGCCTCTTCTGGACCCACCTGCTGGAACTGCTATCAGAACCTCTTCAGCCCCCTCCTTGTCATCACCCCGTCCCCTGCCCTCTGTGTCCCCTGTGTCCCCTTGGCTCCGCTGCCTGGACACTACCTCACCCCTGCCCTCACCTCTCCTTGCCAACCTTCGGTTTTCTGAAATCTCCCATATCCCAGCATCCCCCAGCCCACAGTCTTCAGCTGCTTCCATTGTGGGGAAGGGTGAAGCCTCATCTGCCCCAGTGACCCTAAGCTTGGACCCTATTTGTGACCTCCAAAGGTGGACTGCCCACTACTTGGCCAAGGCCTCCTGTACCCTCCCATCCCTCTGCCTCCTTGCTACCCTCTGCAGGAGTTGGCTGCCATGAAGCCCTATGAGGACTCTAGGCTGTGAGTGTGGCAGTCAGGAAGGGGATTCTAAATTTATGCAAACATAAATCCTGAAACTTCTCTCTCCATTCCATTCTGAACTTTTTGAAACAGTTTAAGTAAAGGGACCTGTTTTTGAAACTGTAACTTTTGTGAAATCTGAAGGTAGGGCTGGCTAGCCAGTAGACCCTGGTGCCTGCATTTGGCATCCACACCAAAGTGTGGGGTAAGCATAAAATAAAATTGATTTTTGTTTTATTTTGGTCTGGTTTGGTCTCAATGTGTAGCTCTTGCTGTCCTGGAACTAACTCACACAGTAGACCAGGCTGGCCTAGAACACACAGAGATCCTCCTCCCTCTGCCTCTTGAGAACTGGGACTACAGTCATGTTTATGTTTAAAGACTAGTCACTGGTTTTGTTTTTTGTGAGTTTTTTTTTCCCGAGATAAGGTTACTCTGTGTAGCCCTGGATATCTTGGAACTTGCTCCTGCCTCTGCCACCCTGCCTTCCGAGTGCTGGGATTAAAGGCATATGCCATCACTTCCTGGCTAGTCACTGGTTTTTAAGACATAGTATGGGGGCAGGGAATAAAATATCCTTCCATGACCCAGTCTACCCTAGAATTCTCCACAATTCTCCTGCCTCCGCCTTGTGAATGCTGAGGTTATTGCTTAGCCAAGGCCAAGAACACTGGCTGTTTTGTTTGGGTCTGGTTTTCTGAGACTGGGTCTCACTCCGTAGTGCACATTGGCTTGGAACTCACAGCAATCCTCCTGCCTCGGTTTCTCAAAGGCCAAGTTTACAGGCAGTAGCCACCACCATGCCCAGCTTCTTTCTTTCTTTCTAACAAAGTTGCTAAAGAATTGAAAGTGATAGGCCCGATTGCAGTTCTGTTTCTCACAGACATGTTTATGTGTGTCTCTGATCACATGTGATCCACACTCCAGGCCGGCCATGTCTCCTTCCCTACTCTTCAGGATCACTCTCTGGTGGCCTTTGATGGGGGACCCACCTACCCAGGGACCCACCCACTCCATTCAGTGGCCTGTTTGTAGGAACTCAGGCCTCTGTCTTTCTCCATGAGTATAGATGTGCGTGTTGAAAGCAGACCTCATCATGACTTCTGGGGGTGAACACAGTCACAGCAGGCAGGGACCCCCCATAAAGGCACATAGATGCACATTTGAATAAAATATCTCACGAAGAGTTGACATGAGGTCAGGGCCTTGGGCGTGGAGCCTCAGGTTGTCCCTCCACTCCCAGGAATGCTAGGACAGATAGCGCTTCCACGACAAGCTGATGAGAATGTCATGTAAGACGGAAGCCACGGCGCCCTGAAATCAAGATCGATGACAGCTCCTTCAGGCCCCTGGCTGAGGGTGTCCGTCACTCCATCACTGGAGAGAAATTAAATTGCCTTGCGACGTTGTTTGCTGTTCCCACCACCAATTTGGTTGCTGTTATGTAGTGTCGCGCATTTCGAGAAGGTGCCTGATTGATCATTTGGTTTATTTATAGCTATCTGCAGAGCTAACCATACCACAGAACATCGAAGGGCTATGCTTGTTTCTCATCTAAAGACACCATAAGTCAAGTTGGGGTGCAGCTTGATGGTAGAGTACTGCCTAGGAGGCATGAAGCCCTGGGGTCCACCCCCAGCACCAGAAAGAAAAGTTAATAGCGTATTCAGCTATCTGTCTGCCCTTTTATTCACCCACTGAGCCATTCACGGATGCAGCCAATATACCTGGAGCCCTGCTGAGAGCGGGCACGGTGGAGTCTTTGCAGATGCTTCTAGAAAACCCTATTCTGATACTATCCTCAGGCAGATGGCACGTTCTCTGGGCCCAGATTCCTCGAACAGGAGGAGCTGGACTCCTGACCACCAAACTCTGAGGACTCGGCCTCATTTCTGGGCAGAGATTTCTCATTTGCTGGCAGTTGTTTCTTTCTCTCTGCACTCAGAGGCTGCTGGCCTGTGTGCCGGGACAACAGAGGACTCCAGGGTTCAGAGCATCACCAGTTCCTGCAAGCTGACAGTCCAGGTGTCAGGAGTGGGCTGGCCCTGGGATAGAAGAGTCAGCTCAAATGGGATTGGCTGTGTCCTGGAGATCTAGAGCAGAACCCATAACTGGAGGTCGGTATTTTAGAGGCTGTGACTTGCGTTTGGGATTCCTTCTGATTTCTCACCACTCCACAGCCAGAGTCCTACATTGACCATTTCCAGGACTCCCTTGAGGTACAGAGTAAGCTCTCTCTCACCTTTCCTGGCCTTTTCTTTCTGACTCCAGGCCCCCTTGCCTCTCATCTTCCCAGATTCTCGGCCTCCCAGGACACCTTGCTTGGCCTCATTTCTGGGATTGCTTTCCATACATCAAAACCCACCGAGTCCTTCCAGGAACCTTTGGCCTCCTCCTAGCTGATTGGCACGGTGCCAGAGCCCTGTCACTCTGGCTTCTGTGAGTGCTACCTCTCCCCTCCCCCATAAACGTCAGATGCAGCTAGCTTTCTCAGAGCCCTGTCTGAGGGACATCAGTCTTCATAATGAAGGGCGCTGATTGCGGGCTGTCTGGATGGCAGGTGGGCGGAAGCCGAGGGACAGAGCCGGGAGAGAGGTGTCTGTTGTCGCTGAACCCCTGCTTTGATCCTGCCCTAATAGAGCAATTTTTTCCATCTCCTCCTCCAACACCAAAGTCAGCAACAAATCTGCAAAACCCACACTTTGAACCACAATACAGAATACGCGACAACATCCCGGAATTCAAGAGAAGGGGTGAGAGGGAGAATAGAGGTTCTGGGAGCACAAAACCTCTATGAGAACCTCTCCCCCGACTTGCTGAGAAATCTTGCCCTCTCCTGGCTCCTCTCCTCTTCAAGTTAGGCCAGAAGCAAACCCATAGCACTCTCCCCACCCCTTTTCCCTTTCTGGAGTCCCTGAACCCAGCTGAGAAGCCGGAACTTAGTAGCTGTTCAATAAATGGTGTTGGATAAATGAATTTGCAGTTCTAAGATCACTCTGAGGATTTCCTGGTAACGAGCCAGATCTGAAGGGACTTGCGGGTATAATTTATTCACTGAGCAGCAGTTTTTAAGCAGCGCTCAGGTTCCTGGCACCACTCCAGATGTTAGGGCCTGAGATGAGAATATTAAAATTCAACAATCTGCCTGTAACTCTCATTGGCACCAGAAGCTATGCTGGGTTCAAGAGATAGGAGGGTGAATGGCAAAGATATTCACGCCTGCATGGAACCTGTGTGCCTGCCACGGGAGGCAGGCATTAAGAGAGTTAATTATGAATCAGTACGACGACTCCAGATGGAGCATGGGCTACAGAGGAAACAGGTGGACTCAGAGGATGGCGTCCATTTGACTGGATGGCTGTGGACAGGGGAATTCCAGGGCGAGAGCTGGAAGACATGAAAACTGAGCAGTTGACACAAAGGCGCTGGGGTCAGAATCTGCTGTGATCTGATGGCAGCGTGGCTTGGGTACCTGACTGAGGGCGGGATGGAGCTGCACATGTCACTGTCCTCTGCACACAAGCAGCAAGTCCGATCAGGGGTAGGAGCTGTCTGGGAGGCAGGGATGTTCAGGGAAGCCATGAGTCCATCCGTGAGGATGGCACCAAGTCCTGACATTGCGCTGAGCCTGGTGCAGCCTCTCAGTCTCCCTTCCAGGCCAGGAGTGACTCTGGGTGGCACCAGCTGCACACTGTGCTGACCACTCCTCCACAGTGATTCCCTTGTCCCAAGGCTTTTCGCAGCCTCTTTTGGGTGTGTGTGTGTGGCTGCAGTCTCCTGGGGTGAGTGAGCAAGAGAGTTCAGCAGCTGCTGCTGTGTCTGGGTAATGTGAGCCTCTTGTGGCACGACTCTGCTTTCATCTCGCTGCTTCCCCCAGAGCTTTGACTCTCACGGAGCCCAGCATCCTGCAGATAGCCCCATTGCCGCCTTTTATCTGGCTGACTTTCAACTTGAGCCACCCTCTCCCAGTCCCCAATTGCAGAGACAGTATAGAGCTGCAGTCCTCAGAGTGGGCCATGCCAAGTGCACGGTGATAGTGCTAATAATTAATGGTGTAGCAGTAGCTGGAGGTCAGCTCCCTGTTAATTAGGGTCTGGACATGCTGGGGACTGCACTAAACGCAGGCTGTGCACCAATGTAAATCTCGCAATCACAAGACAGATGTCCGGTATGCAGCCGAGAGAGGTTCACTCACTTGCCTGGGGTTGCACAGAGCTCCGTGCTGACTACTCCATAGCCCTCTTCCCACTGCGCATGAATGAGCGGGTCCTTCTTCCTCAGTAATTCCACTCCTGGGTCTGGTATATGGCTCAGTGAATAAACGCACTTGCCATCAAGACTGACAACTTGAGTTTCATCCCCAAGATCCACATCATGGAAAGAGAGAGCTCCCTCTGTTGTCCTCTGACCTTCCCACACATGCTGTGGCATCCACGTCACACACACACACCACACACACACGTGATTTAATTTTTACAAAAGGAAGTCTGATTCCGTAGGTTTGCAGTGAGGGCTAAGAATGATTGTGTTAGAAGACAGCGGAGCTGGCAGGAGAGAGGAGGTCTCCTGCAGGACTAGAATGGCTCTCTAGCCTCCATCCCTGCCTCTGGATACCTCAACATGCCTGTCTCAGTTCTTCCTCTGCCTCATCTTCTTCCTTCTCCCTCCTCCCCTCTTCCACTTTTCCCTTCCGCGCCCTCCTGTGCTCCCCCCCCACTTCTCTTCCCCTCCAGGTCCTACTTCACTCCTTCCTTACCCTCCTTCCTCTCTCCCTCCCTCTTTCTCCTCTTCTGTTCCTCCTCCCATTCACTAGAACAGCATAGGAGGCAGCGGAGAAGGGTGGGGCTGTAGCCGACACAGAAGAGGACTGAGGGGACAGGAGAGCATGGATAACGTATGTGTGTGCACGTTTGTGTACGCACCCACAGACACACACACACACCACATAAAAAGAAAGAGGGCCTCCGTAGCGCTCTCAGGGGATCTCTGTCAAGTGGGAAAACACAGCCAAGGGGCCCCTGCTGCCGGCTGTGGAGCACGCTCTCGCCTTACAGCAGACCAGTTCCCTGCACACACACTGCTGACAGCCTCCCTGTAATGTAGGTGAGGTTGTCATCATGCCCCTTTCCAGGGGAAACTGAGGCTCATGTGCAGCCTCACTAGGGCTATACAGGTCAGCAGCGGCAGTGCTGGCCAGAAGGTTGTGTGCTCTACAGCGCACACTCCTGACCGCCTCATGGAACAGTGGTAGCGAAGAACCCAGAGTGGTCGTGTTCATTTGTGTGACTGGGTGAACTCTGCATGGGAGACGACACTGTTTTGAGCTATAAAAGGGATCTCATGATGAGGAGCAGCAGAGACAGGGACATGGTGAGGCTGACCCTCATGGTTGTTTATGTGGTAAGGTAAGAGGCGAGAGGGCTCACTCTGTCCAGAGGTTTTGGGGCTTGTTTCTTAGGAAGCCATTGTCTGGGAGCCTGGAAATGCTTCTGGTAAAATGGCTTAAATTTTGTTCTATCATTGTCGTTTTTGTTGTTGTTGTTTTATTTTGGACAGGGTCTTACCTGTCCCAGGCTGCCCTTCAACACCCTATGTAGTCAAGGATATCCTTGAACTTTGAACTTTAGATCCTCCTGCCTTTGCCTCCTCCAGAGTGCTAGGATTATGAGTGTGTTCCGTCATTCTTTCAGCCCTGCCAGAAGCACCAGACCCACGGTGATGGCTCTTCCAGATAGGTTCTGATTACCGCACACACCAGACAGCCAAGGTCCTCCATGCCTGTAATCGTAACACTCGAGAGATAGAGCTTATTGGAGGATCAGGAATTCAAGATCATCCTCAGGCTAGAGAGAGAACATGAGGCTAGCCTGGGCTACATGAGACCCTGCCCTGCTTGCCACCAAAAGTCCAAATTCTTCCTAGGGAGGAAGAGCTGGGAAGGTGCAGAGGAGGGAAGGAGGGACAGAAAGGCGTTAGGAAACACAGATAGCACTGCCTGGTCAGCAGTGTGTGGAACACGTGTGTGCAAGCTGCAAGAATAATTAATGCCCAACAACTCACATAGCACGGCACCGTGGAAAGGCCTCGGAAAGAGAAATTAAAAAGAGAAATTGCAAGCGGATAGACTCAGAACTGTGGATTTTAATAACTGGAGGATTTCTAGAGAGACTGAGGGAGAAGGCAGAATTGAGTTAGGCCAAGATTTATAGCAGGTTCCCGGGACAGAGAACATCACCATCCATTCTGCTTTATTAGAGTGCAATGCGTCAGGCAAGCTGCTTAGGAAGGAGTTTACTGAGCTCACCGTCCTGGGGTTCAGGGGTGAGGTGCCTGCGCGCATCTTGTTTCCAGCGAGGAGTCAACACAGCCACGGCATTTGTGGGAACCAGTGACTGCATTGCCAGTCAGGATGGCTCTGAGGAGAGTCACTCCCAGATGCCAGCTTTCCATTCTGGAGTTAGTCCCTCCCCCTAAGAAATGACCCTCCCACTAAGCCCCACCTCAGAGACTCCTTCGGCTCCCATCCCCACACTGAGGACCAAGAACCCAACACAGGAACCTTTGAGGAAACATTAACAATACTCAAACCATAGCAGCCTCCATCTCTATTTAGGGATAAGAGGTTTCAAGTCACAGTATTTACCCATAATCCATCATATTTATTTATGAACGTGGCCCAATACAAAATCATAAGTTCATGTAAAACAGAAATAAGATGAGGTGGTGCCTGGGGCAATGGCTCAGCTAGCGAGGTGCGTGGCATGCAAGCATGAGGAACTGAGTCAGGCATGGAGACACACGCTTAGAACCGTGGGAAGAGAGCACACAAAGGTGCCTGGAGCTCGAGGACCAGTCTAGCCAATAGGTGAGCTCCAGGCTCACAAGAGAACCTTTCTCAAAACAAACAAATGAAGAAAATAAATTCCATGGAAGCTCAGGGAGATGGCTCACCCGTGAAGTTACCTTCACTTCGTGGACGATAATGTGTTGCAGTGGCACACAAAATAAGCCTGTGTGTGCTTTGGCAACCCGAGCCCACAGGTTGGTCGTCTCTGTGTGGTCGTAAACAATTCTGTATTCAATGTGGCCCAGTGAAGCCGAAAAGTTGGGCACCTCCACTCTAAGGCTCACTCCACGTTAGATTTTATCTTTAATTTGTTGTCTTATGAACAAAAGGCCTCACAAAAGCTGGGTAAGGACTCTCCCTCTGAACCCTGCCCTCAACCCCAGATGGGTAAGGACTCTCCCTCTGAACCCTGCCCTCAACCCCAGCTGGGTAAGGACTCTCCCCCTGAACCCTGCCCTCAGCCCCGATCTTAATCCGACAGGCAAAGAGATGGTCAGAGGAGTGGGTTTCGTATTATTGTTGCTGTCACTGCTTCTTTATTTTTATTTTTAAAGATTTATTTTCTGTGTTTGAGTGTTCTTGCTGTATATATGCGTGTGTATCGCATGCATGCCTGGTGCCCAGGGAGGTCAGAAGCAGGCACCAGAGCCCCAGCAACTGGAGTTGTGGTTGATTGTCAGGCACCGTGTAGGTTCTGGGATCTGAGCCCAGGTCCTCTGCAAGATCAACAAATGCACCTTCCTGTGGATCCATCCGTCCAGCACCGGTATTGCTATGGCAGACTCTTACTGTGTGATCCAGCCTGGCTTCAAACTCACAGTCTGCCTGCCCAGCTTCCCTCCCGCTGGGATCCATCCAGGCGCTGCCATGCCCCCAGTGCTATTATTTTGACGAGTTTCTGCTCTATGGAAACCAAACCTATTTATGAAGAGGATGGCATACGTTGTCACCATTCCATGACCAGTTGCTGAAAGTCGGATGGCTCCTGTGGGATACCCTCTGGGGTGACAGCTGGTGATTCACAACGACCAGAGGAGGGCTCTGTCCTGCGTGAATAGTTCCACCCCTAGGGTAAGATGTGGAAGGCGTGAAGGGAGGGGAGGGATAGCTGCTCACCTGCCCTACACAAGACAAGAACCCCACACCCCTTCCTGTCTGCCTTACCTCAGACTCTGCAAAGGGCCGTGTGTGTGTGTGTGTGTGTGTGTGTGTGTGTGTGTGTGTGCATGCATGTGTGTCTGTGTGATATGTGCATGTGTCAGCATGTGTGTGGAAGCCAGAAGACAATCTTAGGTGTCATTTTACATGTATTACGCATTTTATTTTTCTTTCTCTTTTGAGACAGGGTCTCTCACTGGCCTGGAATCACCAAACAGGCTGACTGGGGATTGAACCTGGGTCCCTGAGCTTGCAAGGCAACACTTTACTGACTGAACCATTTCCCTGAGGTCCCTGTAAAGTGCTTTTGTTTACTGATGTCATTCCACTCCTGGGAAGAAAGCAGAGCACCCACAGGACAGCGAGATCCTGCTTTTCAGAGGAGAGGCCTCCAAGAGATTTCCAGGTCGCATGGATTCCAAGTAGCTTGGAAACAGCTCCAACCTCAGCCAGGGGTGCTACCCCCAAGGTCCCCTGGAGCCAGCAAAATGGAGGTTCGCAAGGGCATGAAGGTTAGGACCCCAGGTAGGCTGTGGGTGAGGAGGACGGGACAGGACAGGGTTTGGGGGAGCCTCCTTGACCCTTCTCACCCTTAGGTCTTTCTCACTTCTCCACTTATATAAGCTCCCTCCTGAATAATCCTCTTCTCTAAGACACCGTGTCCCCAAGCCAAGCAATTGTCTGCCAAGCTCTGAATGCTGGCAAAGCTTCTCAGTTTTCTTTTTCAAAACCCTAGTATTAAAAGAAAATCAATACCCATGACAGAACCTAAGGCAGATCAATTGGAGAAGCTGCGATGCCTTTGCAAGGGGCTTCTGCCTTCCGTGAACCTTTCTGTGGGTGGAATCTTCCACGTGCCCCTTCTGGGGAGCCAGCCTAGTCCATCTCCTCCGGCCAAAAGCTTTTTTTGTTTGTTTGTTTGTTTGTTTGTTTCAGACACAGTTTCTCTGTATAGTTCTGGCTGTCCTGGAACTCGCTCTGTAAACCAGGCTTCAGGCTGGCCCTAAACTCAGAGATCCACCTGCCTCTGCCTTCTGAGTGCTGGGACCAAAGGTGAGCACCACCCCTACTTGGCTAGCCAACAGCTCTTCTCAGTACCTGCTCCTCCTCCTGCAGAGCACCTTCTCCCGGGACACTCCTGTGTCTCTCACTTCCTGTCATTCCCCCAATGCCAAGCTGCTAAGAGACACTTTGGAATAACCACTCTGGTCTCTGTTTGCTGCTCTGTATCCCTGGACCTCGGATGACTTCTCTGAGCCTGGGGTTTCTCATGAGTAAAACTGTTGCTGATAAGACCACTTTCTTGGGGGTAGGTTAAGAGCTCTGGCTGTTCTTGCAAAGGACCTGAGTTCAATTCCCTGCACCCACATAATGGCTCGCAACCCTTTGTAACTCCAGCTCCGGGGGGACCAATATCTTCTTCTGACTTCCATGGGCATGTGGTAGATAGACACACATGCAGACAAAACATTCATACACACAAAATAAAATAATCTCTTTTTTTTTAAAAAAAAAAAGACCACTTTCTTTATAACCAATGAGTGTAGGTCATAGCCTCAGCCATGCTTAGCAGAGAGAGGGCCCAGACATGCTCCACTCCTTGGGTCGCTTCCATTCTGACCCTTCCCTCCAAGCCACCAGCAGAGCAGCCCACCTATCTTGGATGCTTTCAGGATCCAGCATGACATTGAGCCTCCGTGTGTGGAGCCTACTTCTGAAGGCAGGGCTGGAATGCCGCTCCAAGGAGCATGCTGGGGAGGTAGGGATCAGAGAGGTAAGGCAAATGGAGAAAGGGTGGAGGGAGAGAATCCACGGGTACAGGAGGAAAACGGGATCCCTGTGTCCTCATCAGATACTTGGGAAGAATCTTAAACTAGCCCCCACAAACCACTGTGGGGTGGCGCACTCTGCTGTCTGAAAAGTGGGACCCCGAGAGAGCATAGGCTCTCGCTCCCCAGACCGGTCTCTGTACCTTCCTCAGGGTGAAAAGCCAGGAGGGACCCTGCTAGGGTCCTGTCAATCAGGGTGGGCAGCAGGCTTTCTATTTGAGTTCAGGAGCTGGGGGTCCATGGAGGAAGATACAAATAACTACCAGCTACTAGGTGTGGGCAACAAGCACCCCTAATTTCTGGCGAAGAGCCTTGCCTTTGGTTCAGCCCTTAGTCCAGTCCTCCCTACACGTAATCCTTCCTAGATGATTGAGTTACCCATGGGGTAACTGGCTTGGGTCTCTTCCACTCTCCTATCATCCACAGGACTTGTGGGAAGAGTAAACTACCTCCCATTGACTCTTTCCTCAGAGAGTACCGGAGGGACCTGCCTATGATTACAAACCAGCCTGATGCACCGGGAGGGAGATCCGGCTCCAAGCGCTAACATCCTGCATGAGCGGGGCCTCAGATCAGCAGTTTTGCTCCAGGAATTTATCCTGTATTCATTCATGCATCCAGTGGTCGGCGGACAAGCTTACTTGCTGCAATTTTGCTTTTGAGCGGGGATGATTGGTGCCAACTCGGCGGCGGAATCAGGAGTCCAAGATCCATCTAGGTTATAATAGCAAATTCAAGGCCAGCCTGGGATTGAACACGTGAGATTCGGTGTTGCAGGTGTTTGCAGACTCCAGGAATGTACCATGAAGTCTTAGCTTAGCAACTGCTGGAGAGAGCAATCTGCTGCTGGAAACAGGGGCAGTAGTGGGTGTCAGAATTTTTCCTGGGCATCTTTTGCCATTTATGCGGGGTGCAAATTTTCAATATCCATAAAATATGCACAAGGTAAAAAGAACAACACAGAGAAGCCATATATGTGCCCAGGCATTGCAGGATGGCAGATCCATGTTGTGCTTGTCTCTGGAAAGCCAGTCTAGTGGGCAGTACCAGTAACCTTAGGTCTCATTTTCCATTCCCACAAGCATGCTCGAATCAGCACACAGGTTTCTAAATAAGAACAGTGGCCTGGGTTAGGCTGACCAGCAACCCTGAAGTGTATGTCATACCTGTCCACACCCTGTACCCAAGACACCAGGAACTTCCCAAGTCCCCAGGCCCAGCGGGGCTCAGCCCCTTCACTCTGCTGCATGGAGTGCCAGGTGCAGTCTTTGGCAAGGACTAGATGATGGAGACTGGACAAAGTAGCCAGTGGCCTCTCCATGTGAGCGGTCTGTGGGTGGGTATCCGAGTTTGTCTGTGACTGTGACCAATAGAAACATGGGAAGAAAAGGGTCTGTTCCCAATTACAGGCTCTATTCTGACATCAAGGGAAGTCAAGGCAAGAACTCAAGGCTGGAGCTTGAAGCAGAAACCACGGAGGAACCCCATTTACCGGCTTGTTCCCCTAGTGTATTCAGCTACTGTTTTAGTTAGGGTTTCTATTGCTGTGAAGAGACACCATGACCAGAGCAACTCTTAGTTGGGGTGACTCCCTTATACTCAGAGGTTTTGTCCAAGGCATCATGCAGGCAGACATGGTGCTGAAGAAGGAGCTGAGGGTTCTTGCATCTTGAGAACAAGCAACAGGAAGTGAGCTGAGACACTGACTGTGGCTTGAGCATATATGAGACCTCAAAGTCCACCTCCACAGTGACACACTTCCTCCAACAAGACCACACCTCCTAGTAGTGTCACTTCCTTTGGAGGTCATTTTCTTTCAAAATGCCACATTCCCCATCTTGGCCCCCCAAACACTTGTAACCATCTCATAATTCAAAAATGCATTCAATCCAACTTCAAAAGTCCCCATAGTCTATAACAGTCTCAAATTTATTTAAAAGTCTAAAGTTCAAAGTCTCTTCTGAGATTCATATACTTTCTTAACTATAGTCCGTTATAAAAGCAAAAGCAAAAAGCAAATCACACACTTGCAACAGGATATGAGTTACCATTCTAAGTTTTTCTTTAACTCCATTTCACAAGTTGGATCTTGCCCTGAGGTCACTTTCTTAATCTATTTGAACACAGGATTTATCTCTATGCCACTTACTGGGGGTTCCTTTTCTCCTCAAATTTGACATTTTGTAATTTACCCTGCTCAGCTTGCTCCTTTTCATTATAAATCTTCATTAGAGTTGCCACTAATAACCCCACGATAGAGTCTGTACTAGGCTGCTTTGAGATTTCCTCTGCCAACAGATTAATCCGAAACTCTTCACTTTAGCCTCAGATTCTTCAGACAAGGGCAAAAAGCAGCTACTCTCTTCACCAAAATATCACGAGAATGATCACTAGGCCACACACTAATGGTCTTCTCCTCTGAAGTCTCTTGAGTCAGGCACCCACAGTTCAAATCACCCCCAGCACCACTGTCTTCCTACTTGTATGGCCCATTACACAGCACTTAAGGCATTCAACTGTTTTTCTAGCCCACAGCCCCAAGGCCCATATTCCTCCAAACAGAAGCATGGTCAGGCCACACTTCTGGTACCAACTTCTGTCTTAGCTAGAGTTTCTATTGCTGTAAAGAGGCACCATGATTTATAAAGAAAAAGCATTTAGTTGGAGTGGCTGACTTATAGGTCAGAGGTTCAGTCCATTATCATCATAGCAGAAAGCAAAGTAGCATGCTGCAGACATGATGCTGGGGAAAGAGCTGAGGAGAACATCTTGATCAGCAGGCAACAGGAAGTGAACTGAGACACTGGGTGTGGCTTGAGCATATATGAGACTTCCAAGCTCACCTCCACAGTAACATGATTCTTCCAACAAAACCACACCTACTCCAACAAGGCCACATCTCCTAGTGGTGCCACTCCCATTGGGCGCCAATTCCTTTCAAACCACCACAGCAACCCTTCTTGTATAACTCAAATCCACATGCCTGAGGATAGCACAGCCCACAGAAGGCTGGACTCTTCTACATCAATTACCAATAAAGAAATTCCCCATTCCCCCACAAGGCTTGAGAAATGGTTCAGTGGTTAAGAACTTTTGCTGCTCCTGCAGAAGACCTAGCTTTGGTTCCCAGCATGCATGTGACAGCTCACAATCATCTGTGACTGCAGTTCCAGGGGATATAGCCTTTTCTTCCTGTCTTGCAGGCACATCCATAATATGCAGGTACTCACGCATAGACATAAAGTAAAATAAATCTTCCTTTTTAACAAGGACCAAGAAAATGTCCCACAGACATGCTCAAGGGCCAATCTGATAGAGGCCTCACTTGAGGTCCCCTCTTGTCAAATGTCTGGTTTGTGTCAAGTTAACAATAAAACTAACTAGTACCATGGGCATTGTGTGCTCTCTCTCCACAGAGTGGCCAGGTTGACCTTAAATTTCTCATGTAGCCTAGGATGACCTTGAACTTCTGAGCCTTCAGCTTCCACTTCCTTAGAACTAGGATTCACAGATGCTCAGCCACACTGGCCTATATTCTGCATCTCCACTGCAGGGACCAGACGCAGTGCCTGGCACACTTTCCCAATGCCTGACAGTCTGGAGGTCTTTATGTTCCCGAATCTCAGACACAGAGTGAGGGGAGCGGAGCCTTTACCTTGACCCCTGAGATCTTAGCCTGCGAGGGTGGTGAGCAGAGCTCTGGAGTTAGACACGATTGTTTGGTTTAAGCTCTGCCCTTTCCACAGCCAGGGTTTCACCTGAGCATCAGCTTCTCCATCCGTTCAGTGAGATCAGAGGTTCCTCCCCTGGAGCACAGAGTGGGACCGCAGGGTGCCATACTGTGTTGTGCCCACCTCTCTCAATAGAGGAATAAGCACTACTGAAACCAGACACCACCGCACCCTGACCCCCACCCATGGCCTTCTGCCTGGATGAAAACTCTCATGTTATAGCCCAACTGTAGCCTCCTAAGCTTTTGTCTAAGAGCTGGAGGACGAGCTGTCAACGCTGACCCTGAAGGAGAGTTTTCCAGAGCTGCCTGCCCAAAGAAGGTCAAGGAAGAGCCAGGCAAACGTGGCCCCTCCCATTGCACCCCTAGTCCAGTGGCCACCCTTCCAAGAACCCCTGATGCATGGTGTTGGAGCTGTCCAGGGTGCTAAGCCCCAGCTTGGCCCTTCGCCACATCCCCACTGCCTTTCCTGCACTGAAAAAGCCCAAGAGAGTGGAAACAACTCAGATTCCTCTGGCAGGAGACTGCACTGGGGCGGGCTGGGTTGACAAGTTGCATTTTACGAGGACTCTGCAATTAGACCTTGCATCCAACTCGCCTGTCGCTCAGTTTTCTGATTTACAGCGGCAGCGAACTAGCTTAATGCTCAGGGACTCAAAATAGTTGCTCTGTGACATCACCTCTCCCTCCCCAGTCTGTGATCTCTGGCAGTGGGCGAGCGGGGAGGGAGATGGTGTGTGGCAGTGATCCAGCTTCTAGGCTTTCCTCCATCCACCCAGGAAACAGAGCATCAAGGGAGGAACTGGTGTGACTCTAGTGCGAGTGACCACCTTCTCCAAGACCCACTGTGTCACCTGGGCCAGTTCTTTAGGAGGAAGGAAGAAGTGAGTGATCTGTTTGGGGCTTGGATTCCAGATATTGGGGCTCCAGTCCTTGCCTGTATTCTGTCCCCAGTGTTCCCACAAAGCCAATGTGCATGAGTACAGAGCCCCCATGCTAGCTTTTCCTTGTCAGACAGCCACTCGAATGCCGCTGTGGAAGCATTCTCAACATGCCCAAATCCTTCCCGGCCTCAGAGCCACAAGCTGTATCACAGACATCACCGTATGAAACAGGCCGTTTGCAAGTTTTATCAGTCAGCCACATCTCAGTACAAGCAGGTCTGAAAACCTTTTTCCGGAATCAGGAGGGCCATAGATTCTGGGTCCCTTCTAGGGATGTAGGGTATTTAAAATCTTCCTGAGTTCCCACAGCCTCTGGGGAAAGCTCTTAAGTGGAGGCCAAGGGCTTCTACGAACTGTGCCCCCAGCCAATCTTTTTTTCTTTTCTGTGTGTGTGTGAGAATATATTTGTGTGTGCAACATATGTGCCTATGTGTGTGGCATATATGCCTGTGTGTATGTGTGACATGTGTGTCTGTATGTATGTACATGTGTGTGTGTCATATATGCCCGTGTGTATGTGTCATATGTACCTGTGTATGTGTGTGTGACATATATGCCTGTGTGTATATGTGTGTGTGAATGTGAATATGTCTGTGTATGGCATATGTTTCTGTATGTGTATGTCATATATGCCCATGTGTAATAGGTACCCGTGCGTGTGTGTCATATATGTCTGTGTGTGTGTGTGAATATGAATATGTCTCTGTGTGCAGGTACAATGACTATGCAGAAGTGGAGGTCAGAGGAAAGCACCAAGTGTCCTTCTCTGTCACTCTCTGCCTTCTTCCTTTGGGATAGAGCCTCCCCCAAACCAGGAGCTGCACTGGTGGCCAGCAAGTCCCAGACATCCCCCTGTCTCTGCCCACTACAGTGCAGGGGTTAAAGGTGTTTATGGCCACACCCAGTTTTTGGTTTTGTTGTCAAGGGTGCTGGGATCCCAACTCAGGTCCTCATGGTTACTCAACAAGTGCCCTTACCCACTGAGCCATCTCTCTAGCACGCCTCCCAGCTCACCTTTCTGTCCTGAGCCTGTTCCAGTCACCCTGTCCACATGTAGCAAGCATGGTTCACTCTGGGCCTTTGTTCCCTGTGTGACCCCCTCTGAAACCCTGTCTCCTGTCTGCCCTCCGACTATCACTACAGCTCTCTGTTGGAGGAAACCACACTCATCTTCAAATGTACAGATGTCACCATCACTACCCATTGCTCAGTAGAGTCGTCCCTCTGAGTCCCTTTTCTAGAAGCATGTGGAACCTTTTGGTGTTAGAACTGGAAGATCCATAAGGAGCCAGGCACAATGGCTCATGCCTGTAGTCCTATAACTCAGGAGTCTGAGGCAAGAGCATCTACCCTGATTTCAAGGTCAGCCGTGGCTACAGAATGAGACCTGGGCCACCAAGGGCTAGAGAGTGAGACCCTGTTGCAAACAAACAAAACACTTCTTAATAAGAGCCTCAGAAACTATCTATAACCAATATTCCCCTCTAATATTCTGTCGGAGATACAGAGAAGAGCCCACTGTGTATGGCGAACATACATACGGAGGCATATTCATGCAACATATGAGCAGACACATGCATTTGACACAGTTGTGCACGCAAACATACTTGTACACACAAGTGCACAGAAACCTCTCCTGGCAATAGATTAAGTGAGAGTCCCCCATAGTATGCAAAGCTCTGGCATACAGATTTTGGCTTTCTCTGAACACTGGTTTGACTCCCTCTATTGTTTATTTATCCAGTGATGAGTTGAGAACAGCCACGTGGAAAGCATCAATGTAGTTCCATCTCTCGGCAACAAAGAAAAGCATCAAAACCTAGTGAGAGGTGGAGGCTGGTCTACAGAGGAACAGCCAGGTGCCAGCTCCTTAGGCTTTGGTAGAGATCAAAAAACCCCAGGCTGAGGGTCCTAAAAGATGACTGAGCGAGTAAACCTTCTTGCTGTCAAACCTGCTTGAAGTCAATCCTGGGAACCCAGGTGATTGAAGAAGAGAACGGACCCCGCACGTTGTCTGACCGCCCCAGTAGTGCTGTGACAGGAGTGCAATCACACACACACACACACACACACACACACACTAGCTAGCTAGCTAGCTAGCTAGCTAGATGATAGATAGACAGACTAGATAGATGACAGATAGATAGATAGATAGATAGATAGATAGATAGATAGATAGATGATAGATAGATAGATAGATAGATAGATAGATAGATAGATAG
>NW_004949146.1:696079-700524 GCF_000317375.1 Microtus ochrogaster
TAGATAGATAGATAGATAGATAGATAGATGATAGATAGATGATAGATAGATAGATAGATAGATAGATAGATAGATAGATAGATGATAGATAGACAGATAGATATAATTTTTAAATTAAAAGAGAGAGAAGTTCCAGATTGGGGATATGACTCAGTTTGTAGGATATTCGCCTACTAGCTTCCTGGGCTTGCTTCTCCACACCACGTAAACTCCATATAGTGATACCTGCCTGTAATATCAAACCCCAAAGCAGAAGGATCAGGAGTTCAAGGTCACCAAATTCGAGGCCAACCTGAGCCTATCTCCCTCTCCTATGGCAAGGTTGTCTCCTACCTGCCTCAGGCCTTGCCTATTGTTGGCACCCATCCCAACAGACAGAACAGCAATGATCTGCTTTGGGAACCAACAAGGGTTTTATGTCAGCCCCTGAGGCTGGAGATATGGCACTAGGCTTTTCCTGGCTTAGGAAACTGATCTTCACCATGGGGCCTCACCGAAGAGGAAGGTGGTTAAATCCTAAAATGTAGGTCACCAAGAGGAGAACTGGGGTGCTGCAGAGATGGCGGCATGGTGACCAGAGATGTCAGGGGTACAGCCGCCAAAGATCATGGAAGATCTGAGCCAGTTCCCAGCATCTGCTGCCCCTCTTTGTGAGAGGCCAGGAAACATGAGGTGCTGTGCTGTTGCATGTCACCCCGAGATGACCCATCAGAGGCAGTGTCACCCAAGGATACCCACAACCTCTCTATCTTCCAAGGTCCAGTTACCCTACATAGCTGGGGACCCATAGGAAGGACTCTGGGCCTAAGGCCCTGTGGAAGATGGATGGGAGCAGGTAATGGAGAAACAGTAAAAGCACATTCTCTTGATGAGCTGGGGAACTGCTCCCCCACTTAGGCTGGGAAGACTTGGAGTTTGTCCCAAAGATTCTGAATGAAGGGATTCTGGTGAGCTTGGCGACCGTGAGCTCTGGCAGGCCTTGCCCTTCTCTCCCATTCTCTCTGCCTTGCTAAATAAAATAAATAAATAAATAAATAAATACAGATTACATTCCTAAAACTAGCCACATTTGCCTATGGGCCACATCTGTCTCCCCTCTATCTGGAGGCAGTCCTTTGTCCCTCAAAGAAAAATACCCTTTCCCCCTTTCTATTGTCCCCTTCCCCCTTATCCTCTCTCTCCTTTACCACCACATCCTAGCCCATTCTAACACAAAGTCCCCTTTCCTTCCTCTTAAAACTGACATCTGCCAAAAGCAATCCACATATTCAACGCAACGCCTAGCAAAATTCTTCAAAGATCTCGAAAGAACGGTACTCAACTTCATATAGAAAAACAAAAAAAATAAAATAAAATAAAAAAACCAGGATAGCCAAAACAATCCTGTACAATAAAAGAACTCTGGAGGCATCACAATCTCTGACATCAAACTCTACTGCAGAGCTACAGTATTGAAAACAGCCTGGTATTGGTATAAGAACAGACAGGAGGACCAATGGAACCGAATAGAAGATCCGATATCAATCCACACATCTTCGAACACCTGATCTTCGATTAAAAAAGCAAAAAATATCAAATGAAAAAATATCAAAAGCATATTTAATATTTAACAAGTGGTACAGGCATAACTGGATATCAACATGTAGAAGAATGAAAATAGACCCATATCTATCGCCATGCACAAAACTCAAGTCCAAATGGATCAAAGACCTCAACATAAAGCCATCCACACTGAACCTTATAGAAGAGAAAGTGGGAAGTACACTTGAATGCATTGGCACGGGAGACTAGTTCCTAAATACAACCCCAGTAGCACAGATACTGAGAGAAACAATTAATAAATGGGACCTCCTGAAACTGAAACCTTCTGTAAAACAAAGGACCAGGTCAACAATACAAAATGAAAACCAACAGAATTAAAAAAAAAAAGATCTTCACTAACCCCACATCAGACGAGGTCTGATCTCCAAAATATACAAAGAACACAAGAAATTGGACACCAAAAGAACAAATAATCCAATAAAAAAATGGAGTACAGACCTAAACAGAGAACTCTCAACAGAGGAATCTAAAATGGCTGAAAGACACTTAAGGAAATGTTCAACATCCTTAGCCATCAGAGAAATACAAATCAAAACAACTCTGAGATTCCATCTTACACCTGTAAGAATGGCCAAAATCAAAAACACTGACGACAACTTATGCTGGAGAGGTTGTGAAGAAAAGGGAACACTTCTGCATTGCTGGTGGGAATGCAAGCTGGTACAACCCTTTTGGATGTCAGTGTGGCAATTTCTCAGAAAATTAGGAAACAACCTTCCCCAAGACCCAGTAATACCACTTTTGGGTATATATCCAAAGGATGCTCAATCGTGCCACAAGGACATGTGCTCAACTTTATTTGTCATAGCCAGAACCTGGAAACAACCTAAATGCCCCTCGATCAAAGCATGGAAAAGGAAAATGTGGTGCATTTGCACAATGGCGTACTACACAGCAGAAAAAAATAACGACAGCTTGAATTTTGCAGGAAAATGGATGGAGCTAGAAAACATTATTTTGAGTGAGGTAACCCAGACACAGAAAGACAATTATCATATTACTCACTCATAAGTGGTTTTTAAACATAAAGCAAAGAAAACCAGCCTACAAACCACAATCCAGAACTTAGACAACAATGCAGACACTAAGAGAAACTTACATAGATCTAATCTACATGGGAAGTAGAAAGTAGAAAAAGACAAAATATCCTGAGTAAATTGGGAGCATGGAGACCTTGGGGGAGGATTGAAGGAGGGAGGGGAGAGGCAGGGAGGGGAGAAGAGAAAAATGTAGAGCTCAATAAATATAAATTAAAAAATAAAATAAAAAAGCAAAAAAACAAAACAAAACCAAGAAAACCCTGACATCTGCACAGCCATTTGCTGCTCTTTTCTGCCTGAGTCAGAAGGCAGCCGCTTTAACTTCTCTTTCCCACTTAAGAAAACAGGTGTTTGGGTGTGGTTTGTGCCTACTCTGGAGTCCGGAAGGAAGCCCCCACTATTTGGGGGTCTCCTTCACTATGCACTTGTTGGATGGATCGTTGAGGAAGAGGCCTGGAATGCAGCTGTGAGACAGCCCTAGAGCCTAGAGTGTAGGTGGGAGCGCCCACTCAGGACTGGCGGATCTGAGTACAGAGAAGTCCACAGTAGGCTTGTGCCCACTGGGAAGTGAATGTGGGCCTTCAGGAGATTTTTCCAGCGATGAGGTTGTGGGGTACAATGTACAATGGTGCTAGGGAAAGTGTGGTCTGATGGATTTTTCCTCAGCCCCAGATCTCGGCCTTGCGACTGGACGATGAAGTTGTTTCATCTGCCTCCAATAGGACTCTGACTCACAGTAAACAAAACCGTCCCGAGGCTGAGTCATACATCAACATGACGATTTGTTTTTCTGAAGTGGACGTCCACTTGGCTGAACTAATCTCTGTCCGCAGTATGCTTCCGAAATAGAAACCCACTGCGGGTCTCAGCGCCACGCCCTCCCTTCTAGGAAGCGATGGGCAAAATTTCCTGTGAGCCCATTTCCCAGGGAATAATGCTGCCACTGAGCCTAAAGAAAAGCTGTGTTTAACGAGTGATTTAATGAGTAGCTACAGCTGCCTCCTCGCACTGAAGTTGGGCTTACGGGGTTTCTCTGCACTTAGCCAACTACAACCTAACTTGATGTACAGATTGCGGCCTGTCCCATATCAGGTGGCCTGCTCTCAGCCAATCGCAAGCAGTCATCCGTCACCAATCAGAGTGTCAGTTCCTTTTCTCTGGCTGTATATATAGCCTGCCCTCCTGGTGAAGCAGGACATCCAGAAATCAGCGCTGTAGGACTCACTATTAGGTGGTTACAGAGGCCCAAAGCAGGTTAGGATCTGTAGTAGCTTCTTGCCTGGAGTAGTCATCAGGAAGATAAAGTGAGTTGTTATGGGGTTTGGGGATTTGGCTCAGAGGTAGAGCTCTCGCCCAGTAAGTGTAAGGCCCTGGGTTCAGTCCTCAGCTCAGGAAAAAAAAGAGTATGAAAGTATATCTCAGATCTGCGCACACATGAGTAAATTCATTGTTGTTTGTTTTTGTTTTTTGAGACAGGATCTCACTGTATAGCTCTAGCTGCCCTGGAACTCACTATGCACACCCAGCTCGCCTCAAACTCACAGAGATCCCCCTGCCTCTGCCTCCCAAGTGCTTGGATTAAAGGTGTGTGCCACCACCACCTGACCATGTATAAGTTCTTAAATGTGTGCATAAAAAAAAAAAAAGATGACTGAGGAGCTTGTTACAAAATCTAGAAAATAGTAAAAGAACTAACTAATTAGACTCCTGCTCTGCACTCCTACCCCAGCCCCCACCTCCTCACCCCTGCCCCAGTCCCTCACCCTGCCCCAGCCCCCAGCTCCTCACCCCTGCCCCAGCCCC
>NW_004949146.1:701309-777129 GCF_000317375.1 Microtus ochrogaster
CACACACACACACACACACACACACACACACACATTCCAGCAGTTATTGGGGACAGAGCTCCTCCTTCATGCTGTAACGCTGATTGGGCCAATCCTGTGCAGCTATTGAGAGAAGCATCATGTCAA
Source organism: Microtus ochrogaster (assembly GCF_000317375.1). NCBI lineage: Eukaryota > Metazoa > Chordata > Mammalia > Rodentia > Cricetidae > Microtus > Microtus ochrogaster. Next base: position 701,436 of record NW_004949146.1, read on the forward strand.
GTCCAGAAGACAGCATCCCACAGCCTTCCTCCATGCTCTGGTTCTTTCATTCTGCCCCTTGTTTTTCTTTCTTGTCTCCCAAGTACTACTTTGACAGGCACAGACACCACTCCCAGAAGGCAATCCCCCCCCCCCTGGGTCCTGGGCTTTGAACTCAGGGCCTCATATATATATGGCTAGTGTGCTACCACTGACCTACAACCTATGTGCCAGACCTTGTATATCATAAATGCTACTTTGACAGGCACAGACACCACTCCCAGAAGGCAATCCCCCCCCCACGGGGTCCTGGGCTTTGAACTCAGGGCCTCATATATATATGGCTAGTGTGCTACCACTGACCTACAACCTATGTGCCAGACCTTGTGTATCATAAACGAAACTCCTGGCTTAAAGAAGACTATGCGAGAACAAACATGAACCCTACAAATACTTTGGTTTCCCTAAACCCCAAAGCTGACACCCACCTCACAGTAGTCAGGGATCCTTGCTACTCCTTTCAAATGTGACTGTCACGGCTCATTCCAGAGAGAATAGTCTGCCCAGGAGACCAAGTTACAAATGAGAACATGCTGGATTAGCCAGGCAGTGGGCAGAGGCGGTGGCAAGTTCCTAGGGGGATATTTCTATCATCCCAGAAACATGGAATGAATTGCTGTGGTCCCTGCAGGGAGATTCATCATCCACCCACCCAGCTGCCCCTCCGTCCCTCCAGCCTCACTGCAGGGGCCTCGGCTGGGTGCCAAACAGAATTCAAGGAGTAAGGAGGCTCACTCTCTGTTGTGTCATTTACTGGAGCTGTGGATCTAGGCAAATCTAAGAGGAACAAGAGAAGTCAGCCAAGGCACCTCTCGCCACCATGGTCATTTCACAGATCCAGAGACAAATGTGACTTTCCCAAGGTCACACAGCAAGAGCATGGCTGAGCCGGGGTGAAAGGCAGGTTCAGGGAGAGAACCCTCTCATAAGGTGGGCACCCGTATACAAAAGGACGGAATGGCAAGCTGTGGCTCTGGAGGGGATCATTCTGGGCTCAGAGCCATGAAGGGACCCCATCTGGTAGTGGGGTTCAGGAATCTTATGAGCACTCAAGGGTCTAGGCTCCAGTTAGAGGACTCAGAGGTATCAGGAGGGATCTTCAGATAAGGAGCCATCATCAGCCATGGCTGACCCACAGCCAGAGACTTAGTAGGGTAAATCCCAGTCTCTCCTCTCTCCAGCCAGAGTTTCCTGTTGGCTAGACATGCTGTGGATTTGAAAGAGGAGGCTGTCCATGGGTATGAGTTCCTCCCTCTAGCCCTGGGACAGTACGGACGGCAAGGATAGAGGCGGAGGACAAACCCGTGATTTTCATGACCACCGGTCCCTCTCTGCCATCAGTTAGTATCTGGTCTCCCTTCGTGTCCCTTAGCCCAGTCAGATTTCTGGCCATGAACCTCTGCTACAATGTGACAGGTTCTTCTACCATGTGACTCCAAAGTCCCTTCTGCCCTTAGCCTGCAGATGGGACCCACTGCCTTAAGCCCTCATCACCACCTTTCCCTGACTATCTAGGGATAGAACCCCAGGCTAGCCCCTCACACAGGAGAGACTCAGGCAGAAGAAGTGTGTGTGTTGTGGGGGGGGGGACACAAGGCTTTCCCTCCCAGAATATGCTGCGGTGTGGCCTTTGGCTGGACCCTGTTCACTCAGGGCTTCTCTGGCTCAGGTGCATCTGGAAGGCACTGGCCCCCGTCCAGCTAAGCTGCTGGGGCCTGGCCACATGGCAGGCAGCAAAAGCCAAGGCTGGCTCAGTGTCACAGGCCTAGCTTTAGAAACCAAGCGTTGGGTAGTCAGAGGGAGAGGCAGCATGTTCTCAGCCAACTTGAAACAGAGATGGCACAGCCCAGCCAGGTCCCCTCTAGATTTAGACCCCAAGTTCTTCGTCTTGCAGCATCCATGGGTGAAGAAGCCAGTGTGGCATCACACCATATGTAGGAGGTCAAGAGCTGGAGCCTTAGCTGAGTCAGCTGTGCTCCCCATCACATCCGGTCCAGGGAAACTGCTCACCCCCTAGGCAGAACCTTACCCAGCATGCGATCTCCTGCATAACACCGCTGTCTAAAACCCAGTTTCCCCTGGTGTAGCGGTGCATGAACGTAATCCCAGCTCTCTGGAAGCAGAAGTAAGATAAGCAGGAGTGCAAAGCCAGTCTGGACTGTTCACCAAGTTCAAAAGAGCCTGGACTAGCTAAGTCCCTGTGCCAAAAACGCCTATCGTGTAGCTCAGTTGGTGGTGTTTGCCTACTGTGCATGAAGTCCTGGTTTCAGTCCCTAGCACCACACAGACTGGGCATGGCAGCACATGCCTGTCATCCTAACACTTAGGAGGTAAAACCAGGAGAACCAAAAGTTCAAGGTCATCCTCAGCTATTTTGCACATTTAAGGCTAGTCTAGGCCACATGAGACCCTGTCTCAAAAACAAACAGATGAAATAATAAAATAAACATTTTTTAAAGATACCAAAACTCATCCGAGTGGTGGTGGTGCATGCCTTTAATCCCAGCACTCTCTGTGAGTTCGAGGCCAGCCTGGTCTACAGATTGAGTTACAGGACAGCTAGAGAAAAACCCTGTCTTGGCAGGGACAAAATGGTTGAAGGGAGAGAGCACCCTGGTATGGTGACAGCTCGCTCCTCTGATTCCAACACTCAGGAGGATGAGGCAGAAGAATTGTGATTTGAGGTCTGCCTGGATTACATAGAAAAAAGAGGAGGAGGAGGGAATTTCCCCCTCACAGTCCCTCCCCTTCCTCCGCATCACTTTTAGTGGTCTCTCTCTGGGTTCTTGGGGTTCACAGGAAATAGTCTGGAAACCCTGGTCTATTAGTTCCCTAAGTATCCCGGCAGCCTCTCCATGCTCTGAGTTGTGTGGCTGTTGGCTCTGTGTTGAGGATGGAAGCTGGGGTCTCATACCTGCTAATCACAAGCTCTTCAGCAGAGTGGCACAGCCCCTCATGAATATGTAAAATCGTTAAATGTTATCTTAAATATTCACGTGCCCATCACCTAGGTTTAACAATTAACAATTGAATCTGGTTTCATCTGGATTCTCACACTCCACTCCATGTCTTCCTGTATCACTCAGTACAAATCCAGGACATCATGACATTTCATCTGTAAATATCTGCGTTTGTATCTCCAAAATATAGGCCCTCACTTTTATTTTATTTATTTATTTTGCTTTTTCAAGACAAGGTTTCTCTGTGTAACACAGCCCTAACTGTCCTGGAACTAGCTCTTGTAGACTAGGCTGGTCTCAAACTCACAGAGAACCACCTGCCTCTGCCTCCCAAGTGCTGGAATCAAAGGTGTGTGCCACCACTGCCTGACTCCTTTTATTTTTTTAAGATTTAGTTCCTCAGTTTGTGTGTGTGTGTGTGTGTGTGTGTGTGTGTGTGTGTGTGTGTGTGTGTGCAAGCACACGCTCCTGCAGAGGCCAGAAGAGGACATCAGAATCCCTGGAGTTGAAATTACAGGCGGCTATGGGCTATCCAATGTAGGTACTGGGGATGGAAATGGAGCCCCCAGTGCTAGAGGTGACAGTGCTCAGAGACATGAATGTGACCCCTCTGCGATTTCCATACAGAACAGGACATCTAGGTTTGGACCCAAGCTTCTTAGAGTACCAAGTTTGCCGTGCATGGTGCCACTGCACTGGCTGGCCCAGATGGCCTGTGGGTGTTTCGAGCCAGATAGCTCTTTGTTTTGGGGTGCACCACTTTGGACTTTGTAGGATATCCCTGCAAAATCCCTAGACCCCTAGATACCAGCAACAACACCCCCAAACATGGCAATCAAAAAATGTCCTTACACATTGTGAAAGGCTCTCCCTGGACTGAACACAAAAGGATCTCTGGTCTACAGCTTCTGCTTTAGGCTTCTAGAGGAAGGTAATTTCTCTGTAGAGATAGCGGGCATGTGTTCTTCCTTTCAAAAATTCCCTTCTACTTCCAGAATTTTCTCAAGGTACCTTTCCATTTACACAAAACTTTTTTTACTTTCACGTATCTTCAAAAAGTCTTCTAACAAAAGAACAAAATAAATATAAACAAGAAAACATCATACACCAAAATTAGTCAGATCCCAGATCTATGTAACTCAATGAATGCCTATAAGATTTATTTGCATGCTTTTAATAATTAAGTTATAAAATTTTAATAATAAAAAGAACAAACTAATAAACTTCAATGGCTTTCTTGGCCCCAGTTAATAAATGCAAAAATATGGTAATTGTGCTACAGATAAGTGTACATGGTGCCCTTGATTGATGCAACCTCAGACTTGGAGAAAGACAAGGAGGAGCCACAAGAATATTCTCCTTGGCCTGTGTCATTGCCAAGCCCCATCCTACAGTCTGTCTCATCCCAAGGTGTCACGTTCCTGGAACTGAAACCACCTCTAAATCACAATACAACTCCCTAGAGGACCAGGCTCAAGCCATCTCTCTATGGTACATAGAAACATCCAGAGGAGGAGTCAAGGATATGGGGATGCCGGTGTCTAGCCAGCTGTGTGGCCATGGGCAAGGTGTGGTGTGGCTTCCCATCTGTAAAAGGCTGCTAAGATCTCCATCACAGAGCCATTGCAGAGATGAAATGAGAAGATGTTTGTGCAAGAGCTGAGCCTTGGAAGCTGCCTCACAAATCCTGCTGTTAGTGCCTACAGTTCTAAGGGAATGAACGATACCACCCTTTCTCCAGCCTTCTTCCTGTCGCCAGCCTCCGAGACCCATGTTTGATCTCTGAGGAAATCTTCCCTCTCTTGCCACCGTCACCTCCCCACACTCTTCCCTCAACTGTATCCTCTGACAAAGGCACTAAGATTAAAGCCAAATGGTCCTTCTCTACTTAGTGTGGCACCAGAACCCCACCCCAAAGCTAAGGGAAGTGCAGGATACATCCCTAGAAGGATGTCAGTGATTCCCATTTATAATATTTTAATAATAAAAATGGAAGCTGGGCTGCAGCATGGCTTAGCTGGTAGAAGAGTTGCCGGAAGCCCTGGGGTTCGTCTGGAGCATAAACCAGGCATTGGGGCATGTGCCTATAATCCCAGAACTTAGGAGGTAAAAGTAGGAGAATTACAAGTTCAAGTCGTTCTTGGCTATTTGGTGAATTCAGGGCCAACCTGGGTTATATGACCATCTCTCTCTCAAGAAAAAGAAAAAGAGAAAGAGAAATGACTCAGCAGATAAACATGCACTTTCCATACAAATCTTGACCCGAGGTCCATCCTTGGAGCCCATGTAAAAGCCAGACACAACGGTGCAAGATCCTACACCAAGAAGGGAGACAGAGAAGGGAGAGCCACCTAGAAGCTCAAGGGTCGGTTAGCCAGGAGTAGGAAGCACAGCAGAAATTCAAGAGACCCTACCTCAAAAACAAGGTGGAGGGCTGTTGGCATGGCTCAGCAGGTAAAGACTCTTCGCTTTTCAAGCCTGAGCCTCTGGCCTGAATTAAATCCCTGGAAGTCCAAGAAAAGGCGAGAAAGGGCGAAACAGCTCCACAAACTGTCCTCTGATGACGTGTGTCATAGCATGTGTGTTCACATATAATAATAACAATTTTAAATAATTATTTTAATGTTTAAGTGTGGAAGTTGAGAACTGACTTCTGAAAGTTGTCCTCTGATTTCCACACCCATGCTGAGGCATGAGTTATACACCCACACACACACACACGCACACACACGCACACGCACGCACACGCACATGCACACACACAGAGTAATGATAAATAATCTTTTTTAAAGAGTTTAAATAACTGGGCAGTGGTGGTGCACACCTTTAATCCCAGCACTCAGGAGGCAGAAGCAGGTGGATCTCTGAGTTTGAGGCCAGCCTGGTCTACAAAGTGAGTTTCAGAATGGTCTGGGCTATACAAAGAGATTTTTTTTCTTGGAAAGGGGGCGAGGCTTAAATGGCACAGACACTGCACAGGAAGCTCTTGACACACCTTATTTGTTGAGAGCAGAAGGCACGTGCTACTAAATCCATACCTTCCTCCTTCCAGATCCCGCAAAAGCCTTGCCTCCTTGATGGCACCTTCCCTGTTGGCACACACAGGATTAATATTCTTGCCTCTGTGGCCACAGTGCCTGGTCTATTGTTGACCTAATTTTACTAGCTTTTAATTCTTTATCAAAGTGTCTGCATCCCATTCCATGCTGTGAACACCTTGAGGGCTAGGACCCTGGCACATTAATCATTATTAGCGTTGGCATCCCACAGTGACTGGCATGTAGTTGCTGCCCATTAAATGTCTGTTGAGTAAGTGGTGGCTCTAACACTGTCTCTCCCAGCGATCTTGGGATTCTAAAGACTGCTTTCTCTGCAAAGCCTTTCTCCTGGCTCCATCCTTTGGACTGGGGCTGCGGGCACGTATGATTGACAGACCGATGGGAGTCTGCCAATTGTGTTTCCAGTGTGTGACAAGGCAAATGGAAAACAGAATAAGTGTCCAGACGCGCCAAAGCCATCCATTAGAGTCATGAAGGCCTACTGGATCTTCTAGGTTTTGAACTGTGCCTTTATTTTGTGTGCCTTCATTTAAAAAAAAAATATTTTTCATTTCCTAGTTACTTACCACTGAATTTGCAATAGTGTCAGCTGTGACCAATCAGAAATGTGAAAATAGCTAAGTTTGATGGAGCATGCCTATAATTCCAGCACCTGAGAGACTGAGACAAGAAGATTGCCAGGAGTTAGAGGCCAGCCTGGGCTACTAAGACCCTGCTGCAATAAATAAATAGGCCTGGTTCTTAGTAACACTTGATCTGAGAGGTCCCATTGTCCAACAGCCCCCTTCCCCCTACTCCCCCACTCGGCCACTGTCCCTACATCTCTCTGATATCTGGAAGGTCAATCGAATGTCTTTTATTTCTGTTTGGGTGACTTATGCTGCTCCTTCCTTTGGAAGTGGTGCTGAGTGAAAGCTGATTCCTGCTTGGACCTAGACTGGATAGAGAACAAAAGGAGCCCTGGGAAGGGAGTGTGGGAAGGCTCGGCTGGGGAAAGATGGCTCCAATGGGGTGGAGCGGGTCCAGAGCAGGGCGTGGGGAGGCTGCTGAGGAGACCACCCTAAGCACTGGGCTGTGTGCATGTGTGCATGGGGGAGGGGTGGCAAACACCGAGCTGGCAGAGCAGCGAGAAAAGCCACTGAAGGTAAGAAGTTTCAGTCTCTGGACAAATACAAGGGAATACTGAGGACCGTTGAACCACGGCTCTCAGAACAAGTTGAATCCTGGCAAGCAAGCCCCCGCTCCAGCCTTGGATGCCTGATGGGGATTAGATCAGGGAATAACACAGCCGGAGTGAGTTGAACTGGCAGGAGACACTTCAGGGAGAAGGTGTTCACAGGCTCAAAGCCAGAAGAACCAGAGTTGATTTCTGTGAACGGATGGCATTAGCATTTTCAAAGATCGTGTCAAGGGGAGGAGGGTGAGCTCAGAGCAGAAATCTGCTGCTGTTTACTGAGCCCAGGGAGTCGGAATCCAGAGAAGGGCAGCCCTGAGGCTGTCCTTCCCCTCCAGAAACTGTGCTCCAAGACCAGGGCTGGGATGTGGCCCTGGGGAACGGGCAAACCTCCCCTCCCTTCCTCCATCCCACAGTCCAGGGTTCTGGGGCCCTTCTCAAGAATCTACTTCCTGCCAAGAATTTCCTGGAAGAGCACCCAGCCCACTCTATCTTGATGATGACCATGAGAGGGACTATATGCCAGGCACAGTGCCAAGCCCTCTCCCCTCGACAGCCCTCGGAGGTGCGCATTCCTGTGCCCATTTAATACATGAAAGTATTGAGACACCACTAAATCATTTTCTAGAGCGGTTCAGCTTGAACTCTGAAGAGCCTAGACTCCAGTCCAGGCTGCCTGACTCCAGGACCAGTAGGCCACCCCATCACTCTGTATTTTCCTTTTGTTGGTAACTGTGGGGACAGTAAACTGGCAATCTGCTTGGTGTCTACGCATCTCTCTTTAACTGATTGGGCTGAGTCACTGCCCTGAACCTGAAGACTCAGAACTCTGTCTCACCTGGGCGCACGCGCGCACACACACACACACACACACACACACACACACACACACAATGGTTAAATCAATGTGACCTGTGAATTTTGTCAGTAACTCCTTCTACCTCAGCCCCCACAACCCCATCAGAGCCAAGACCCCCGGGTGTCTAGAGCTGGAAATTAGGAAGGAGAGTATTGCCTACGGGGGATTTGGACAAGCCATGCTCCCCGTGCCTCAGTTTCCTCACCAATAAACTATCACAGGACCCACAGCGACTCGAGCTCCAAACTGTCTATCCACTGGGCCCCTAGATGTCATGGATCTGGCTCCGTGTGCTGAGAGCAGAAGTAAGAGAAGGAGGTATACAAAGTATAGGTTCCAAAGCAGTCAGGCTCAGCTGGGTTTCAAAGTAAGCTGGTCCCGGCACTAGGACCTGCCTCTCGGGTGCTTCTGTGTACTCAGGAGAGGCCACCACAGGTTCTGAGGGGTGAAGATGTCTCCACCTCTGAGAGGCTCCTTTTCTCCCTCTGCAGATCCTGCTGGTGGGTGGTGGGGCCGGGTGTGTGTGTGTGGGGGGGGATCAAAAGGCCAGTCCACCTAAGGGGCCTAAAGCTGGCGAGACCTGCTTTTCAGGTTGGAGTGGAGTTGAAAAGCCAGCCCAGATGAAGACCCCGAGGTCTGGCGGGACAGCCCACCCCAACCCCAAGATCTTAGCCAAGAGGGTGCGCTGCGGCGCCCTCCACGCCCTGCCTGCTGGATTCCCTGCTGTGTCCACAGCGTCGCAGCGCAGAGCGCGCCCCGCTTTGCCCTCTGAGCAGTCCAGGTGCCCAGGACTGCTGTCTCCATTTCATCTTGCGAATCCTAAGTACGACCTGGATCAAAGTGGCGGACTCTTAGTTTGAAAAATGAATAAATGAATGAAAGATTGAAAAAGGAAGGGCTCCTGCCGCAGAGCTTTGGTATCTCGGCACACCCTGGGTGTGTCTAGGCCAAAGGCGCTGGGGGGTGGGGGGGCTCGGGCCCGGGCTCCGCTCCGGGATGAAGTGGGGGCGGCGGTAGACTCCTGGCTGGATGCAGGGCGGGAACGGCTCAAACGTAGTTCCCGGCTTCTTGTTTCCATGTAGCCTGAGCTTGGTGGAGATAGCCCTATTCTCCAGCTCCTACTAGCCTTCTAAATTCCCCAGAACCCCACAATCCCCCCGAGACCCCGGAATTTCCTTGATTCCGACCTCCAGCCACACAGGAGGCTAGAGGAGACACTGACTGCTCTCCCGCCGCCGCCTCCCCGATTACTGGTTCTCCCAGAGCTGCGGCGGCCGCCACTGCTGCCTGCGCGCCCCGCGCACTGCCGCAAGCCGGGGTGCGGAAAGGGGGGTCAGCAACGCCAGGGCGCAGGAGCCGGCCCGGGGCTGGGCAGCGAACCGAGGAGGCGGGAGCCGGCTACCAGCGGAGGGGCGAGGCGCGGAGGAGAGACTGGAGAAGAGGGGAGGGGAGGAAGAAAGAGAAGGGGACGTGAGGCGAGGGGGCGGGGAGCCGAGGCGAGCGGCAGGCGGACCGTGGGGGAGGCGGCGGGGCTACGCGGGCTCCAGGAAGGAGTGAGGTGGCGGCGGGTCGGGCTGAGTAGGGAGACGGCGACCAGACTTGCTCGCGTAGGGCGAGCCAGAGCCGACCGGCGGGGCGGGGCGGGGCGGGAGGGTGCGAAGCCGGGCGCCGGGGAGCAGCGCAGCGGCCCGGGAGGCCGGCCGCCCACTGGAGACCGCAGCCGCCGGTTCTTGGCTCTGGGATGTCGGAGGGATTCTGGCATCCAGGACGCTGACGGTGCGAGCCCGAGGATGGGACGGCGCCCGCAGCTCCGGCTTGTGAAGGTAAGAGCGGACCGACCCGCCGGGAATCAGAGGCACTCTGGGCCGGGCGAGCGCAGGACAAGCGTGGGCAGGGATGCTGGGGGAGGGGAGCAGGGAACCCGGTGCGTCCCGGGAAGCTGGGGTGCAGCCTGATATCCTCTACCTGGACCTCTGGAGCCTGGCTTCGGAGACTGAGGAAGAACTCCGGTGGAAAAAGAAGGGATGGTGGCGAAGCCGTTGCGGTGCCAGAGGAGGAGGGGGTCCGCCCACTCTAGGAACCGGCTCAGCGCGAAGAATCGCTGCAGTCTTAGGGGCCGAAGCGACGTCCCCTCCGAGCCCTGGAGGGGGTTCCCGTCCCCGCCAGACACCCTCCGATCCGCTTCTGTCCCGGCCCTGGGCGCGCTTTCCTTCTGGTTCCCCTCGATAGAAAGCCTCAGGTTCCGAAGGTAGATGCGGCTGGCGCCTCGCGGCCCTCGATCCACATAACATCTCTGGGATGCCACGGTGCCAGTGCCTCGAGTCCCAGTGTCCGGCCGGTTCCCCCCACCTCCCCGGGCGCCGCAGCCCCGGAGCGCAACGCTTTCTCTCCAGCCGGCGGCCGCGCTCGTTCCTGCCACCGGGCTGGGGAAGCAGTACGGCCGCCCGGAGTTTCTTAAAGTCTCCAGTAGGCGTTTGCAGCGCCTGCTGGATGAAATTCGGGGGCGACCTGGGACTGTGCGGGGGTGGACAGAGTGAGGGAAGAGCTAGGTGCTTCGCAACCCAGCCCGCAGCTTAGAGACAGGCTTCACTTCGCTGGTACCAAGCGCGTCCTGGAGCGCACGGGCTCGCTGGGTACCAGCACCTCAGTGCTGATGCCTGGGAAGGTGAGTGGGCCTGGGCGCTGCCGCCTCGCCGCTCCAGTTACCATGCCTGAGTCTCGGGACTGCTCAGAGCCTACAGGGACCTCCTGGGCCCCAAACAGAGACACCAGGTTAACTGTGGCCAGGGCATTCAAAAGCAATTGCGTTCAAAAGATTTAAGTGGATTTGGGGGTGGAGGGTGTGTGTGTGGGAGCAGTGTGGATTGACTGACTGACTTTTCCATCAGTTATTAAGCTGACTGTACGTTTACTTGCTCAAAAAGCGTTTGAGTTAAATCACTATGCTTTTAAAATGTGACTTATGCCCGGCTTACCAGTGACTCAGGTTCCCATGTCTTCCCTCTCCAAATACTCAAAAGGTTTTCTTCAAATCCGCGGTAGTTTCAGTGAAACCTAAGGGCTGGAGCCTCAGATTATTCTCTGGGCGACCAAAGTCTCCCTCAAAGAAGGTGGGGAGATTCAGGGAGGTTGCGTAGCTAGGCATCAATGGGAGTATTTTTCCAAAGCTTGCCTGTGTCCTGAACCCTGATCTAAATTCACAGAGGGGTTATTATGCAGTTGGGTTTTTTTTTTTAAAGCGAATTCAAAAGATTTGGGCTGTGGATTTTTTTCAAGTTTACATGGAAATCAATAAACGTTCTTTTCTCAAGCCCTTCTTAGAATTGTATGCAATGACCTGTTTAGAATGTTCACGTTTTCTTAAAATAAAAAGGCTCTTTTTTTCTCTTGTTCCTACTGGCTAGTAGGCGTTGGGGGACTTGTCTCACCTGATAAATTCAGCAGTTCTCAGGAAATGCCGACTAAGGGGCAGTAAATGTGGTGTTTGTATGCTACACACACATTTCCTGGCGGTAGTCTAGTTGTTTTATAAATATTAAGTCATTTAGTCTTCATAACCGTCCAAGAAGTAGGATTATATCCTAGGCATACAGAATCTAAGCCACTTTTTCAGAAAGGGGCACCATAAGCTTGGTGGTCAGCAAGCCTGACTTTGCCCTTAGCGCCTGCACATAGAATACGAACCCAGGCACTGGGGGCTAAGGCTTTGTTTCCAGCTTTTGCCAGTAAAAAAATCTTAAAACCCACTCACAGTCCCTACCCACCGGGAGCCTGAGAGTTTCATCAGTTTGAACACAGGACTCTAGGGAACTTGGAGATCATGCAAAAACCAGTTCTGTTACCCACGACTGCCAGACAAGCCATGCTGGGAAGGGGTCGTTCAGGGTCCTGTAGTGAGGGTTTCACATTGAATTGGTTATAGATTGAGCATTGTGGGAGAGTGTAAGAAAGATGAAGTGTGTGTGTGTGTGTGTGTGTGTGTGTGTGTGTGTGTGTGCATGCGCACACATGCGTGCACCAAATGAAGGGAGATACATGTGTGGAGTGTTTATGGATAGAATACAGGTGAGCCGGGCGATGGTGGCGCACGCCTTTAATCCCAGCACTCGGGAGGCAGAAGCAGGCGGATCTCTGTGAGTTCGAGGCCAGCTTGGTCTACAAGAGCTAGTTCCAGGACAGGCTCCAAAGCCACAGAGAAACCCTGTCTCAAAGAAAGAGAGAAAGAAAGAAAGAAAGAAAGAAAGAAAGAAAGAAAGAAAGAAAGAAAGGAAGGAAGGGGAAGGGAAGGAAGGAAAGGAAGGAAGGAAGGAAAGAAAGGAAGGAAGGAAGGAAGGAAGGAAGGAAGGAAGGAAGGAAGGAAGGAAGCAAAGAATACAGGTGAGACACGGTCCCTCGCCCTGTCACCCCACTAGCTGCTTTTGCTGGAGACAGGTCTATGCTCTGGTGACAAGTGACTCCTGACAGTGACTGTGAGGGGTGAACCAGGCCTCCGCGGGTTCTTAAAGGACAACAAGTGTCCAGTGACTTCCAGGGAGGCCAGTTTCATTGCTGTTGTTAGCTTATGACTGTTCAGAAGCATTAGGTACAGTCTGCGAACCAGAGGAGGAAATAACTGTGACATCGCCCCTTACATGCCGCTGTGACCGCTTTAATAATGATCCTTGCGGGTCCTGTTTTTAAAGAGCAGGCCTGGGCATTGCTGTGGCCATCGGACAGCCCTCTCTCTTGCAATGTCCCCACCCTAGTCTTGTCCCATGCCATTTCTGAGTCTTCGGAGAGAGCTTGCCCACCGCTGGGCAATGGCCGTAAGTGACTATGAGTGATCCCCTTCCTGTTGTTCCTCTGCTTAAGAATTAATGGAGTTGGATTTTCTAGAGGTGCTGGGAAGAATAGAAGGGCAAATGAATGAGCGAGGCTGGGACTGTAAGCCGTGGAGTATGAAGTGGCCTGGGTCACAGACCAGAAGCAGAGTAGGAAAGGGAAGCCCCCCTCCCCAAACAAGGGTAAACCATGGGCTTTGATAGTCAGCCTAGGGAGAAACCAGGCAGCTCAGGTTTCTCAAAGCAGCAGACACAAAAAGCAAGAGCCTAGAGCTCAAGTGGAAAATCCATTTCTTATCCTTGTTGACTTTCGACTCCTTGGGGGGGGGGGGCATCAGCAGCCAGCAAAGATCAACCTCACATCTTTAGGGGTCAAATGTGCCCTTTGTCTCCACTGTTAGGGTCCAGATTCTTGCCAAGATTCTGACCTCTCGTCCTAGGGACTGGGAATGATGGGGAAGTAAGGCCTCCATAGAGTGCAAGGTGCAAGGCCGAGAATTTCAATAGCAGAAGGGGTAGGCAGGCCATCAGCTTGGCAGTCAGCAAGCCTGACTTTGCCCTTAGCTCTGCATCCAGTGAACTGTGTGATCTCAAGTAGGTCACCTTCCCTCTCTGAGCCGCAGTTTCTCTGTGTGAACTGACTCCCTTTACCTGTTTGTCTCTCTGGAATGTTCCCAAGAGCTCCTGGGGGCTGCAGCCTTACTTGGGAAGAGCAGGTCCAGCAAACCCATTCCGCAGCTCTGTGCCTCTTCATCCGGGACCTCAGTGTGTGGGGACCAAGTATTCTTCTCTGCTTTCTTCCCCTTTCATAACACTGGTCCTGAAAACCCAGTGAACACAGATCGTGTCTACCAGACACCTACGATGAGGGTTGTGTGCCACCTTCTCCTGTTAGTAGATGTAGTCAGGATGAAGGAATTCTTGTCCCCGTGGGCTTAGATGAGAAAGCAGCAAAGCAAAACCTCCTTAGATATGGAAAACACGAGTCCCATCCTAAGCCACTGTGGTTTTTACAAAGGAGACTCGAAAGCAGCCTAAGGAGGCTGGAGACGCAGCCTTGTAGGGAATCTGGAAAGACTGAGTGAGGCCTGCAGGGTCCTCCCCTTCCTGCCTCCTTCTGGGTGACAGGAGAGCTAGGGGTGCTGTCTTCCATCTCAGATTCCACCCCGGCCATTTCTGGACTCTCTGGAAATGAAAGCCCATAGGGGACGGAAAGACAAGCGGAGATTTTGACTGCAGTTTTCTGGTCAAATGATGAATTGTTAATTAGAAACGATCCCTGTCCTGTCAGCAGAGACACTGGCAAGCCATACAGAGATTCCTTTTAAAATGCTCCTCACCAGACATTTGCTCTTGGCCAGGCATTTTCTTGTAGGAGTTAGGAACATCCGTGAAGCAGTTGTGGGCTTGAATCCCGACTCTGCTGTGAGGCTCCGAGAAGCAGGGTTAGCACTATGATCTGTTTCTCCATGGTTTAAAGGATGGGAAAGATGAAGCTGGAGAGATTGCTCAGTTGGTACCATGCCGGCCGAGAATATGTGAGGACCTGAGTTTGGGTCCCTTGAACCCACATATAAAAACTTGGACATGGCAGTTTATGTTTGTAACTTCAGCGCCTGGTGAGTGGATGGGGGTAGAGGGGACACACAGTAAGACAAGTGGATCCCTGAAGCTCGTTCATTAGCCAGCCACCCCAGCCTAGCCTAATCGACGAGCTTCAGCGTCCATGAAAGACCCTATCTGAGAAAAATAACGACCAAGAGTCCTAAAGATACCTGATACCTGTCTCTGTCCTCCCCGCACGCATGAGCATGGTTGCCCACACTAACAAGCACACGTATCACATGTGCACACATGAGCATGGTTGCCCACACTAACAAGCACACGTATCACACATGCACACATGAGCACACGTTACCCACACTAACAAGCACACGTATCACATGTGCACACATGAGCATGGTTGCCCACACTAACAAGCACACGTATCACACGTGCACACATGAGCACACGTTACCCACACTAACAAGCACACGTATCACATGTGCACACATGAGCACACGTTACCCACACTAACAAGCACACGTATCACATGTGCACACATGAGCATGCATTCTCCACACTAACAAGCACACGTATCATATGCACAACACAGCACGCATACATACTCTTCCCAAAGCCGGAAAAATGGGGTAACCATGACTTCCTGCACTGCTGCATGTGGAATGAAACAATCCTAACGTGTCTGGCATATGGTCTACCCTTAATAAGTGTGAGCTGGAGCGGCCCTGTAAGATATCCTAGCAATGACTTCAGTCTAAGAAAGGCCATCAGAAGTGGGGAGCGGGAGGCTGGGATGCAGCTCATTTGGTTGTGTTTGCCTAGGCAAGAAGTCCTAGGTTTGGCTCCTCAAACTGCATAAACCAGGCATGGCGGTTCATGCATCTGTCATTCTAGTACTCGGGTAATAGTAAGAATTAGAATTTCTTGGTCATACTGGGCTACGTAGTGAATTTGAGGCCAGCCTGAGCTACATGAGACCCTATCTTTAAAAAAAAAATTAACTAAACCAAAAATAAATAAAAAATAAAAACTTGAAGAGGATGAGAAGGAGGGTGGGGGAAGAGGGAGGAAGAGGATGAGGAGAAGAAGGGCAGGGGAAGAGGGAGGCGAAGGAGGAGTCAGGAGGAAGAAACATTCTGTGGGGCTTTTCACTTCTCACTCCCTAGGGGAAAACTAGAGCCACCAGCCTGCAGCTGAGCTCAAGGTCAGGGGCCAGACTGACCGTGGGACCATCTGTTAGTAAGAGTGGACACCTGCAAGGAGGGTGACACAATGTGATTAACTTTGGGGTGAGAGCAATTGCTTTGAAAACAACTCTTTGGAGTCTGTCAGGTAACAGAATATCAACCACTGATTTCCAAGCAGCAGCTGCTTGGGTGGAAGTAAAAAGCAAGACAGCAGAGAGAGAGTGAGGCAGAGAGGGAAGGAGGCCCAGAATTTCACCTCAGAATTGGGACAGGTCCTTCCTCCTGTGTGAAATGGACATGTCAGGATTCTGCTCCAGGACACAGGACCCTGTGCCCAGAGCCACCTCTTGAGATGCCTGATTTAAACCTGTTCTTTGGCAGTCATCCACCGGGAAACTGCTCCTGGATCGCATGAAGATGCTATGGAAACAGACAATCTCACCATTGGCCTGCTGGGCCCAGGGAAGAACAAACTACAGGAGCCCAGAGGTGGTCTGAGTGCCACCCACCCTCCTCACTGTCACCCTGATATCTGGTCTGGTGGGTAGCCAGAGCACTGAGGTCAGCGTTCAGAAGAGAAACTGGCTGGGCAGGTCCAACTGCTTCCCTACCTGGGAGGGGATCACTGAAACTCAGTTTGAAGTCTCCTATGTTACATTGAACAGGGCTACCAACCTGCTGGCTTCTTTGGACCACACTGGATACAGAATTGTCTGGGATGTACAATAAATGCTGGAGCTGTCCATCCAATCCACCCAAAGGTGTAATGTGGCCGAAAAGCCATGGGCGGGACACCCCTGGTAGAGATATAGGGATGCCATGAGGCAGGGTAGGACTCTCGGTTGAGTCCTCAGGCACTGGGAGGTCAGGACATTCAGGGGGACAAGAACAACTTACTGGTCAAGGTCCCTGGCAAGCACACAGAGTGAGAGCTGAAAGCCAGCCTGCCCAGGTACAGGGCTAGGACAGGGGTGGCTGCAACAAGGACAAGAGTGTCACCTGGCAGAGGGAAGGGTGTAATCTTCCCCTTTGACGTCTTTTGCTTCCCCGGCCCTCTTGGGAAGGGCTCAGTGGTTTCCAGAAGGCCTTTGCTGGTTCAGCGGTTGCCTTCCACTACAAGGATATTGCTGGTGGGCAGCCTGTGGGTAAAGATGGGAGAAAGATAGAGGCCCAGGCAGCAGCAGAGTAAAGTCTTAACTGATGAGGAAGGATTGGGAAAGAATACAAGTAGGGCATGGTCCTTCTGGGACCAGACTCTCCTGTACTGAAGGACCAGCCATGTCCGCAGTCTGCCCAGGTCGGACAGCTGTGTTATGATAAAGGAGGCAGCCTTCAAGACAGTCTGGTAGAGAGAGACTTCACTGGCTAAAGTAGAGGAGAAAGAGGTATTGAACATGAACATGAAATCCCAGCAGGCTTGAGGAGGGTGACTTGCATCTCTGCCTTGGTCATTCTGGCCTTTCTTTTTTTCTCTAGGCCCAAGATGGCATGTACCCCTGCTTCTGAGTGTTCAGTAACATCTGTATCCCCTGACATGTGCTGGGGGGTGGTCCCCACACTGGCAGAGGCATCTGCATCTTGAGGGCTTCTAGGGAGACATCACTAAGGGTCCAGGCTTGGGACACAAGAGAACAAGAAGACTCTTAGAAGCTGGGATCCTTCTGTTCCCCAAGGTGGAATTAGAGGTTCTCTGATCCTCCCGGTATCGAGGCAGGAGTAGGCAGAACGGTGGCATTCCTGCCTCCTCTAAATGGTCTTGTCCTGAGTGCATGTCCAACCCCCAGCACCCTATGGGTGGCTGTGGGACAGCTTGGGGTCTTTTCTCTGCGCATAACTGGACCCCATGGTCCAGGGTGAATGCTGCTGCCAGCTGTGCAACACAGGCCAGGAGTGGCAGGCTCATGTGTGTCCTGAGAAACAGAGTGTCCCAGGGAAGGGGCACATCCCTAATACTAAAACTATAGGAAGGAGTCCTGGGGTGAGAGTTGATTCTGTCGCTTCCTGGTCGGGTGACCTTCGGGAAGTCACCCCATCTCTCTGGGATCCTGTACCCTCTTTACCTGGATAATGGTGAGGATTAAAGCAGGAAATGTTTGTGCGGTGAGCAGCCTGCACCCACTAAAGCTCAGAGCGGGGGACCTGCTGCTTTCACGGGTGCCAGCCGTCTTTCCCGTTCCTCCCCTCATGCTGAGCTCCGCAGTTCCTCCTTCTCCTCTGTGAGGCCTTCTGTAATGAGCTCTGTCCTCCAGCTAGCCAGCCGGGAGAAAGACCATGGGGATTTTCCAGTCCTCTGCAGACTAGTATGCGGTCCCAGCTGCACCCCGTGATTCACCTTGCCAGTCTGACAACACTGGAATTGGTCTAGACCCAGTTTATCGACAACTGGCTTGGGTGTCACAGCAAGGTCAGATTCCCATCCAAGTTTCTAAGGAGTTGCTCTCAGTCTTTGGACTTAGCACACTGGGCACTGGTATTGAATTGTTTGTCTCTGGCAAACCTGCCCAAACAGGTCATGAGCACTCTGAGCAGCACACCTCTGGGATCCACCTGGGGGTGACAGTTCCCACCTCCGGTACCGGATCACTTCACAGGCCCTGTATGGCCATGCCCTTCGGACCTGATCAGCTCTGCTGTAGAGACTTGCATTAAGAACATCTCTAGGGGCTGAGGTGGAGGTGTGGAGCCTAGGAGGAAACCTTGAGAATTATCCTGGCAGGACTCAGTGCTGGCTTCTCTCTCATCCTTATCCTACAGCAGTAGAAACCCTAAGACGCTCGTCAACCTGTTCCTTGTCACAGATGTAAGAGAAAGTCTAAGCATAGTCAGTGGGTCCTAGTGCCCCAGGAGAAGATAGAGATGTTTTTCCTTGAATAGTGTGCTATCTACAGCTACGAAGGCCAGTCCTGCACTGTCTGTCATTGGGCTGCGACTCAGTCTAGATAAAGAGACCAGTTCCCATATCCAGGACCCTGTTCTGCCAGGAAGGCTGGTCCTGTTCTGGCTGCCCTTAAACTTCAGCTATGCCAACAGTCAGTCCTTCCTCATCTTCTTGGTTTTCTGCCGCACCCCACCCTGGAGGAACTGGGAGGAACTGGCTGGGTGGGATCCTTGCCGCCAGTCTCCTGATCTCAAAGGCCAGAAATAGGGAAGCCTGGACAATGGTTGCAAAGGGCCGTGGACAGGGAGCACCCAGAACTTCTCCCTCGATGTAGATGGCTTTTTCCCTGTGTTTTCCTTTTTGCCAAGGACCTCCTATGTCTCCCCACTTCTCTTCCTAATGGGCAGACAGGTGAGTGCCGTCAGAATAGGGGTGGCCAAGGCCATTGCTGTTGGCGTTTGGTAACGGTAGTTTTGTTTGTTTGTTTTGTGTGTGCCAGTGTGTGCACATCAGTGTACATGTGTGTATGGTAACCAGAAGACAACTTTAGATGTTATCTTTGGGACCACCCTCCATCTCCTTAGAGACAGGACTGGAGCTCACCAATGAGGCTAAGCTGGCTGGCTGTTCAGCCTTGGGAAATCTGCGTGTCTCCAGCTCCCCAACCCCGGGACTGAAAGCGTGAACCACATGCAGCATTCATACATGGGTTCTGGAGACCAGACTCAGGATGTCATTCAGCAGGACAAGCACTTTGCCAGTCAAGTAAGCCCCCAGGCTGGGACAGCAGTTCTTTGCTGTGGGGCTGCCTTGAACACTGGGATGTCCAAGCACCCCTGGCCTTTACCCACGCCAGTCACTCTTCCCTCTCATTGTCTGCCAGGCATCGCCTGGAAACTTCTGGGGGTGCCTACCTCACATTTACAGGTGGAGAAGCACAGGACAAGGCCACTGCCTGCCCCATGATTATTCCTAACTTCTGCTCAGTGGGCCCTGGCCCAGCAGCAGCTTACGCTCCCGAATGTCCTTGGTGGGCAGCTGCTGGCAAAACATCCAGGCATTACAGAAGCTTTGGGCTTTCTATACTAGACCCACTTGCCAGCTACCAAGCTCCTTCTTCCTTGCCAGCCTCCTCGGATGCCTTCTGAAATGCTTCTCCTCCAAGGACACGTTTCTGCTGCTGTGTGGAGACCTCCCACGTCACACCCGTCTCTGTGTCGCTGATCAAGAGCCCCCTGGCATGTCACTTGCGGGGTCATTGCCGTCACAGCTGCTCCCACACCTGAGATCTGGCTTCTGCCTCCTCAGAGACATTTTTCAGCATTCAGGGATCACACATAGCGCATAACTCCCTGTCCTCTGACTGGGAGCAGAGTTAGAGCCCACTCCCGGCTCCCTGCTTCT
The DNA here is from genome assembly GCF_000317375.1 of Microtus ochrogaster. NCBI lineage: Eukaryota > Metazoa > Chordata > Mammalia > Rodentia > Cricetidae > Microtus > Microtus ochrogaster. The sequence goes on from NW_004949146.1 coordinate 721,379, forward strand.
CTGAGTTCTAAGTTCTACCTAGCTCGTGCTTCCCACGCTGGCCCCATAAGGAACTCCACTTCCCCATTCTCACTATAGCACAGGGCAGCTCCTGCTATGACCTGGAGATGTAGAAGCAAAAGAAACTGCACCCACTTGGATGCATCAGGCTTATAGATGGGGTTGGGGAACAGACTGTCCTGATAGGATAGGAGAGTAGCTGCTATCCCCGTGCCTCAAGTTGTAGGGTAAGAGCCATGAGCAAGATTCTCTATTCACACCGGTTTGTCATCTGTACAGGAGCAATGGTAAGGGCTCCAACTTGGGATGGGTTAAGATTGTTAGTCAGTGTTCTCTTGCTGTGAAGGGACACCATGACCAAGGCAACTTTTTTTTTTAAGATTTATTTATTTATTATGTATACAACATTCCTTCCATGTATGCTTGCATGACAGAAGAGGGCACCAGATCTCATTATAGATGGCTGTGAGCCACCATGTGGTTGCTGGGAATTGAACTCAGGACCTCTGGAAGAGCAGTCAGTGCTCTTAACCTCTGAGCCATCTCTCCAGCCCCCTCAAGGCAACTCTTATAAAGGAAAACATTTAATTGAGATGACTCTACTACAATTTCAGAGGTTCACTCCATTATCATCATGGCAGGAAGCATGGTAGTAGCACGCTGACATGGTGCTGGCTACATCTTGCCAGAAGTCAACAGGAAAATGGACCCAGACACTGAGTGAAGCTTAAGCTTAGGAGACCTCACAGCCCACCCCTGCTGTGACACACTTCCTCCAAGAAGACCACACCTCCTAAAAGGGCCACTCCCTAAGAGCTTCTGGGGCCAGTTACATTCAAACTACCACAATGGCCCTAGCCAAGAAGCAGAGCAAGGTTTTGCCTGCAGCTGGTCCACTCACTTTCTCTGTCCCCCCCCCCCTTTCACTCACTGGCAGACTTCAGGCCAGGGGATGATGCCACCCATATTCAGAGAGGGGTTCCGCTCCTCATTCACTGAGATTTAGCATCTATCTGGAACCTGCCCTCCAGAGACACCCAAAGGTGTGTCTCATTGTATTTCTTTCTTTTCGGGCGTGTGGGGTTTGGTTCCTTTGAGACAGGATTTCTCTGTGAAACAGTCCTACAAAACTCGCTCTGTAGACCAGGCTTCGTTGTGTGTCTTAATCCAATCAGGCATACAGTGGAAGTTAGCCATCATGATGAGGATTGGAGATAGGTTCCACTCTATGCCCCCCCTTCCCAAGCCCAGCTAATCCACATCGAGGGTGACACCCCCCCACACACACTTTTATAGGTGGCCACAGCTCCTATAAAAGGAGACCAGGCGGGGACAGTTCTGGTAGGGAAGACTGAGTCAGGAAAAAAAAGCATCCTGCAAAGAGGAGGCCCCTTGCTGTGGAGCTGGCCAGGACCTTGGCTTCTTGTCATTATGTATGCACCAAATCACCAAATCTTTCCAAGAGCTCCAGGCTATAAATGTTTCATTCTGACTTGTCCCGTTTACAGAACAAGGCCGGGAGAAGTCCAGTGGTTTTCCCAAGGTTATACAGTGAGCCTGGCAGTAAGCTATTCCACTGTGGAGCTCTCTGTCACCAGAGTTAGAGGTCTGGATTTGGGCTTTCCTGGAGGTCTGGGAGCCAGAGCTTATTCATACCTATAGAGGAATTCTGGGGACAAATATCCTTCTCATTTCCCACTTGCGGAAACAGACTGGAAGAGGCACTTGTCCACTGTCCCAGAACCAGCCTGTCAGAGCCACATTTCCTGCCAGAGTGTCCATTCTTGAGCTCGACTCTCTGAAGTCCAAGGCAGGAATGCGAAGCATGAAGGCAGGACCAGGGGAGGAAGGGCACTCCATCAGGAGGAGGAAAGGAAAGGAGAAAGAAGTAGGTGTCCAAGTGTCTTGGTGGAGCTGGACACAGCGGCATATGCCTGCAATTCCAGCAGGAGGAGGCTGATGCAGGAGGATAGCCATGAGTTCAAGGCCAGTGTAGGGCACTTAGTGAGTTCCTAGATTAGAGTGAGCGCTTGTTCCAGAAAAATCAAAGGTAGAAAAAGAAGAAAATAAAGGAAAGGAGGGAGATATAAAGGAGCAGAGGGAGGGAGAGCGGAAGGAAGGGAGGGGAAGTGCTAAAAGTTGTGGAAATTGGCACAGGACCCTTTGGACCAAGGAGTCAGAATGGGAAAGTTAGACTGTTTGTTCGTTCATTCACTCATTCATCCATCCATCCATCCATCCATCCATCCATTCATCCACCCATCCACAGGTCTTGCAGTTCATTGAGGTTATCAAAATAGCCACGGACCCACCCCCAGAAGCTTATAGCAGACGTACTCCTGTGTCCTCAAAGGCCAAGTATAAGCTCCATTGCCCGGTGGGAGAAGCTGGGATGGGGCAGGTCCCGCCCTGCCATGAACGAGGGGAGGTTAGAGACCTGCAGGAGCAGGAGCAAGGACAAGGGAACACACATGGGAGCTCGGGACCCAGGGAGACAGTCTGGAGGTGGGGAACGCCTAGCCATGCACCCCGCCCCTTGAGTGTAGGCAGATTTTCCCTTCCATTTTTTCTTCTCTGCACAACAGCAATTTAAGCTAATTAAATACAACAATACATTATTTCTTGTCTACCTGGAATAATCTTTCGCTGCTCACCCACTCTGGGGGGAAACGGGCTCTTTCCCTTGAGATGGGGACAGGTTGCGGCTGTCAACAGAAAGAGGTGGTTGGGAAGGAACTTGCCTGGGGCAGGGTAAGGGGAGACAGCTGCACGGGCACCTCAGGAAGGACTTGTGACCTTGCTGCCCTCCGCCCTTAGTCCGATGTTGCCCTGACTCAATTTTTGAGCATCTCTGCGGATCAGAAGCAAAGGCATCCCCTTCACATTTCAGCTGGGCTGTGAACACCTTGAAGTCAGAACCACACTGACCCCTGACACTTGGGAGTCCATAGAGTTCAGGGAGTTGCCTGTGGTGTCCTTCGCTATCCCCAGGACCCCCGTCCAGGTTCAGTCTGCCCATATCTGTGCATGTATCTGTAGCAGCAGAGATGGGGGTTGAAGAGCTGATGGTACTCGTCCTGTTTCTGCAGCCAGATCTTCGCATTCAGTGCAGTGGGGGAGGGAAATTATGGTGTATGAGTCCTGTTTGCTCTCACATCTTGGCTTGTTTCCCTTGGCCTTGCCTAAGTCAGGCTCCTCCAGAGTACGGATTGAAACAGACAAAGGAGGGCGGGAGGGATGGCTCAGTGGCTGAAGTATTTGCTGCATAACTGTGAGGCCCTGGGTTCATATCTCCAGCAAAAAAGCCTGGGGTGTCTCAGCTTAGCCAGCTGAGCTAATCAGTGAGCTTCAGATTCAGTGGGAGACCCTGTCTCCAAAACTAGTGTGGAAGTGATAGAGGAAGACACTATTGACCTCTGACCTCCACATGTGCACAGACACATGTACCCACATGCACATGAGCACACTCTCCTATGATACACACACACACACACACACACACACACACACACGGTGCCGGGAAGAAATGTCAAAAGCAAGGAGCAGAGCTGTGATTTGACTTCATTGGGGAATTGGGGGGGCACCTTTCTGGTCCATAAACCACGGTCAAGGACCAACGATACTGCCTCTGCCTCATGTACTAGGAGGCTCTGGCTTTCAGTTTCTCCCCAGTCTTCAGCTTCCACACCTGCAAACGATGCCACTGATAAGACCCAGTTGTCTGCCACAGACAGAAATCCCTGTTGGCTCTCCCAGCCTCCTGGATCCCTCTCAGTTTAGTGTCTGAGTGCCCCAATTCTAGCAGCTTGCATCTCCGTGGGTCAAGAATGCATCTCCTCCGGATTGTACCCACCCTCACCAGGCTCACCTCCCTCCTGAAGCCGGCTCATGGTCATGCTATGTAGCTCCCTTCCCCCTGTACTCAGTTACATTTTCTTTGTCTTTGTGGTGTGGTGTGGGGTGTGTGTGTGTGTGTGTGTGTGTGTGTGTGTGTGTGTGTGTATGCGTGAGAAAGAGAGGTTGTCCTGGTCCTCTCTGCCTCTGAATTCTTTTACTCTTCTACAAATCAAGTTCTTGGTTTAGGGCTCCATGAAGGTAGACTCTCAGAATAGCAAGGGCTTGCAAAACAAACATGGTAAATGACAAAAAGCCACTTGTTTAGGCTGAAAACCCCTTCCCAAGGGCAAGCTTACAGAGAGAGCAGGATGTGACTGAGGTAGACAGGGAGTGGCGCAGGCGGCAGCAGGAGCACCCTCGTGGCTGTTACACCAAGAGCTAAGGAGGATTCCGGGGCCCAGAGGGACCAAGTGGTGAGGACGGCTCTGCTGGCCCCATCTTCCAGGAGCATCCCGCTCCTTGCTCCCAGGAATGTCCCTGCTTCCCAGAAAAGGAAGTGGAGTGTCAGGGGGCAGGTGACTCACTCAGTCAGAGCTGCACTCTGAGTTCAACAGAAGAGGGAAGAAATGGCTGGGGATACTTGAAGAGGACCCAGTGCTGAGAGGAGGCCATGCCTGCCCCGTGGCTCACCTCCCAGGAGGAACTTTGAAAGGAAGGCAGGTCCTGCTCCTGATTCTTTGGGAACTTTGAGGAGGTGGGGGTGGCCCTAGCTGCCTCTGGGCCACATCCCCCTCCCTCCTGTGGCTCCTCGGGTCCCTCCCCAAAAGGTTAATCATAGAATGGTCCCATCAAAGAAAATTGTACTTGGTGCCTCAAAGACCAAATGGAGCTTCAGTAAAGTGGTTATTTACAGCCTCTAATGAGCGTTTTCTGGGTGTGATTAACCTTTATGCCAAAGTCACACTGGGAACTCGGATGGCAGCTCAGATTGTGCTGGCCTGGGTTTGGGGGGGGTGCTGGAGCTGGAGCAGGCAGCTGTCAGGCTCAGCCCTCCCACCAGCACTCCAGAGACTTCCGTGCTGTTTTTCTTGCTTCTCTATGACTGTTCCTGCTCCCACTGGGAGTGCCCTGTGCTCGCCAGGGCCTTGGTGCAGCTACTTGAAGGCAGACGCCCTCTTTGAGTGGCAGGACGGCCTTGTCTTTCTCAGACTTGACCTCCAAGGCCTGTAAAGATTAGCAGTGAGACAGAGGTTTCATTTGGGGCCTGGCAAGTGGGGTCTAGAACCAGGCACTCGCCAGTGAGTGAACTAGCACACTGCTGGCTTCATCTGCTGACTAGAAATGGCAACTTGCATGAGATACTGTGTTGCAGAATGTTTAGCTGTCTTCATTTGTTTATGCTAGAGAATGTTACTTTAACTGTATAAAGGTGTGTTCCATTTGTTTGTGTTGCCCTTGTTTAATTATGTAAAGATGTGTTGCTCTGCCTGTCTGAGGCACCTGATTGGTCCAATTAGAAGCTAAGTGTCCAATAGCTAAGCAGGAGAGGGATAGGCAGGGCTGTTGGGCAGAGAGAATAAGTAGAAGACATCTAGGCTCAAAAGGAAGAAGAGAGGACAGAACAAGGGAGAAACGGAGGGAGATGACCAGGGGCCAGTCAGTCACCAGTCTAGATGGAGTAGGGCATACAGAAAGAAAAGGTAAAAAAAAGCCCCAAGGCAAAACATAGATGAAAAGAAACCGGTTAATTTAAGTTAAAGGGGAAAAAAGCTAGCCAGAAAGAAGCGTGAGCTAAGGGCAAGCATTCAAAACTAATAGTAAGTCTCCATGTCATGGTTTGGGAGCTGGTTGATTGTCCCAAATAAAAAATCTGGTATAATACTGAAAACTTTCCCCCCCTAAACTAGTCCTGGAGGCCTATGAGATGGCTCAGTGGATAAGGGAGCTTGTAGCACAAGCATGAGGACCTGAGTTCAAATCCCAAGTACCTCCATAAAATGTTGCACATCACTGCATATGTGATAGATCCCGGGAGCCCACTGGGCAGCCATCCTATCTAAAGGACTGAGCTTGCAATCACTGAAAGACCCTGTCTCAAAGAAATAAGGCAGAGAGGAATAAGAGGACATCTGGTTTCTTCCTCTAAACTCCACATTCGTGTGCTGCAGACTCTTGGGCATGCAACACACGCACACACACACACACGCGCACACACACACACACACACACACACACACGTGCGCGCGCGCGCACACACACACACACACACACACACACCACAAAAGTTTAAAATGGTTCTGAAGAGACAGCCGCCAGTGTTCAGTGCTAAGGTTGGCAGGAGGGAGCAATGCTGAAGAGGCCAAGAAAGCGGTGGTTTTCGGGATAAAACTACGTTGGCCTGATTTAAGAAGATCCCGATCTGATTTTGTAGAGGTCTGGACCTTGTTAAGAAGTAGAGGAAGTGATGAGAAAAATAGCTTTTTCAAAATGACAGGTACCATTCCACACTTGATTACAGGGTACACACTGCCCACCACCCCAGTGTATTTGTGGGCTCCAGAATAAGAATTCCCAGTTTTTGACTGGCAGTGGTGGCGCACACCTTTAATCCCGGCAATTGGGAGGCAGAGGCAGGTGGATCTCTGTAAATTTGAGGCCAGCCTGGTCTACAAAGCGAGTTCCAGGACAACCAGGACTGTTACATAAAGAAACCCCATCTTGGGGGGGAAAAAACAGAATTTCCAGTTTTAGCTGGGTGTGGTGGCTCAAGCCTTTAATCCTTGTGCTTGGGAAACTGAGGCAGGAGGATTTTGAGTTTGAGGTGAGCCTGGACTACATTGAGAGTCTGTCTTCAAACAAACAAGTCTCCATTAAGAGGAAGTCAGGATTAGCCTGGGCCATTTGAGAGCCTTTTGCTGCGGACAGAGAAGTAGCTTGCTGATGTGGAAGAGAGTCCCAGCAGGTCCAAGGAGATTCCTAGGAAAAACGCTGGATCTTTTGTGGAAGTATAATTTCTGAATTAGCTGGAAGCTTTTATAAACCTCCGCAGAGCAGAAGGGGGCGCAGGCAAAGATTCTGCCACGGAGCTGACCTTTTGGGGGAGGAAAGACCAGCTTATAAATTTTAAGAAGCATTTGCCTTTGCATAACGAAGCCCAAGACCTCCGTGGGTGGAAAACGGGTGCCGTGATCTGGTACATGCAAGACAGCCAGACTAGCACCAGGGTTCAAGGTCAGCTGAGCCCTTTGCCCTGTGGCATTTGATTCTTTTTTTTCAACAAATCTGTGTTTCTGCTCTAATGAACCCCAGGACATTAAGATGTGTGAATAAGAGCTTCCGGCCCTTGCCTTCGCCGTCCCCTAATTGGAGCTGGGTCGAGTGCCAGCTTTCACACGCTCTGAACTCCCCCAAGGCCTCCCCTGCGAGCATCCGTGACATGCACAGGGTACGGGGGTGTACTTGGGCACACTGAAAGGGTATACTGAGTCTGAGTCACTTTGCATTGCAGGGCTAAGGAGAAGCTCTGACCCTAAGGACAGCTGAGTCACCAGGTGCTGGGCAGGGTTAAAAGAGACATAGACTGTGTGGGCAAAGGTGTACCTGAGCAGGAGGGACTGCATGGTGAGAGGTGACGGGGGGGGGGGGGGGGGCGGGAGGGGTTAAGTAGATGGGAATGGGAAGTGATGTTTCTTTAAGGGCAAGCTGGAAGACAAAAGCATGTTTTAAGTATTAGATTGATAAGGGTAGGTGTCGGGTGGTGGACTGATGTTTTCCAACAGGGTCTGCCATTTCTTTAGTTTGCCTGTTACTGAAATGAGATTGATTGATTGATTGATTGATTGATTGATTGATTGATTTGTGTGTATGTTAGGAGGTGAAGGGGAGCAAGATTTTCTAGAAGGGACCTCTAGCCCCAGCAGCCATCACCCATCTCTGCGGACAGCACAGGGTCCCTGCTGAGTCTAAGTGAGCAGTGTAGCTTTGTCATGAAGACACTGCTCTCTGCTTAGCGGACAAGAGCCACCCGCTAGCCTGTGACTTCTCTCCACTTCTGCCTTTGCATTTGGAAAATGGGGCTAATGATATTTCTCCACCCTCTGGAGATTGTGTAGCTTCATTACTGATTAGTAGAGTATGGGAAATTGCTCAGGGCCAGAGCAATGAAAGGGTTTATCCTGATCGTTGTCAAGGCCTAGGAGTAGTTCACTGCCCCCAGGGCTGATGGCTGAGTGGCTTCTGTACCTGCCCAGGATGGTGGGACTGAGGTCTGCTGAGGAGTCTGAAGCATGTATCAGAAAGAGCAAAGAGAGCTCTGGGGGAAGATGGAGGGAGGGTGCTTGAGGCGGGGGACTGAATTAAAGCCCACCAAGGACTTGGACAGACATCAGGGGTACAATGTGGTTGTGTAAGTCACCAGAATTAGAGGTAGTGCTTATGAGGGTGGGTTCAGGCCCTGGTCAGGAATTCAAATGCATGGTGGGAAAGCAGGCAGTAGCCTGTCTTTGTTATCAACAGATGACAGAATGGGGAAGGAGTGAGTACTGGTGATGCTGGGGGATTGCTGGGATGGGAGTAGACAGGGGTCATTCCTAACAGGTGAACATAGAAATCTGGCCTCTGAAGGGAGACAGACAGATGGACGCAGACACACACACACACACACACACACACACACACACACACACACACACACACATACACACACACTTAGCCCAGTCACAGTCAAATAAGTTCCATTTTTCTCAAGCTATGTGTGGTGGCTCTTGATCCTAGGGTCCCCAAAGAGGGAACAGGAGAACAGAGTGGGGTGACTGTGTGGAGAGCAGTCCCAGGGTTGCCATCCTACCTGGGGATTCTTTGCTCACCATGGTTAGGGCCCCAGCAGAGGAAGGAACACACGCTGTAGTGCCCCTCCCCCTCCCCCATGCTTCTGAACTCCCTTGCAGAAGGAATCCCAACAGACACAGCTCCAACCCATTTCCGCCTCACCCAGTTGAAGCACTGAGTTCCAGTCAGTCTGTCTGTCCTCACTGACCACCCATCGTGGACCCGAAACACAGAGAGCATCATCATTAACCTGGTTGCCAAACGTGAGACTAGTATATGCTCTTAGACACAGGGAGGGCTCACTTGCTTTACAGCAAGGACACTGGGGCCCAGAGGGGTCACACGGCCCACCCGTTCAGACTCTAACCTGTAGAGAGAGAGGGTGGTAACCCAAGAAAGGGAGCATCGTTGTTGGGGGCGTCCACTCAAGAAGAGACAGCCTTCTGGTCTTAGGGCCCATGTCACTCCTATCCCAGCAGGGCCCTCAATAGCGCTAAAGGACAAAGGCCTTCCCTGGAACAAGTACCCATCTTCCCAGACACAATCATTTCTTCAGTGCCTCAGTTTCCCCACCTTCAGTAGCCATATCCACGCAGGTCCCAGGGGGGATTAAGCCATCATAGACATCACAGCACGTCAGAAGGGCTTGAAGAGCTTGATGCATGAAACACAATTTACAATGACTGACAGGAAGCCAAGCAGGGAAGAGGACTCAGGAGGAGCTCATTAAAACCACAGGCCTGAAATGCCACAGAGGAAGGGAAGGCGGAAGGTTGTGTGCAAATGTGTGTGTGTGTGTGCATTTGTAGGGGCCTAGGCAGACATGTTCGAGGTCTGAGCAGTGCAGGAGGCCTTCTCCAGTAGCCAGAGACAAACATCCTCTTTGCCTAAGTAGCTTGGGCTTCCCCACTGACCAGCTTCCATCCCCCAACACAATTTCAAACATTCAGGGAGGGACCAGGAAACTGGGCAAGGGTAGAATGCTTGGCAGATAAGGAGGGGGCAAGAATCATTAGGTCAGACCCTAACAGTGTCCTATACCCCTTATGCCCGCAGGCTCTTCTCCTCCTGGGGCTGAACCCCGTGTCCACCTCCCTACAGGATCAGCGCTGTGAGAGCCTGTCCCTGGCCAGCAATGTCTCTGGTGAGTCATCCTGCCCCTTACCTCCCAGGATGCCAGGTTCCCCCATGATCTCCATCCCTGGGGTTCTGAGCAGTGGTCTGTATGGAAAAAGATCTGGAACTGGAGTTAGTGTGTGGGAAGGGCCTGTGGTTAGCCAGTGACCTCGACGGTGGACACAGGAGACACACTCAGCAAATGTGCCACATGGTCACCCTCCCATGGGCAACAGGGGAAGGCCCTCCCGGCCTCACTGCTGGAGATAGTGGCAGAAGGACAGAGGTTGCTGCTCTTGGTAAACATGCTGAAGTGTATGGCTAGCATTAGGGATTTGAGATGCTGTCCCCATTGGACACCTAAGGTGACCAAGGCACAGAGAAACGCTAAGTGCTGGGCCCTGGGTTGCAAAGGCAATCTGGCTCCTTCACGATGCTCGATACTTCCCCAATAGAAAATGCTAGATGAATGCAAATTCACCAAGACCTATAGCTTACCCATTGACTAACGGCTTCTGAATAGTTATTTTATCCTCCATGAACTAAAAACCTGATCCCTGTCCAAATGAGGAAACTGAGGCATGAAAGAGTTTCATAGGTTTCCCAGGGTGTCACAGTCAGTACTAGCAGGGTCTGGTCCCAAATCTAGGTCTGCTGGATCCCAAGGCCAAGCCTCCTCTCACTCTGGACATGGCCCCAGGGATGGCAGTTGCCAGGCAAGATGTAGTAAAGATACATCTTTGCCTTCTTGAATCAGCCATCAACACCTGCTGTGCCGCAGATCCCATGTGTGTCACCAGAGGAGCTGAGAGGGTCTCCTGGTCTCACCCAGGTTCCCAGCGCTGAGAGTAGCCAGTGGAGAGATGGACTCAGGAAGGTTAAGGAGGCAAGAGGAGTTCATTCCTACAGCTGAGCCTGGCGAGAGAGACTTGTGCAACTGAGAGCAGTGGCCACATGGCCTGCTGTCCCCGCACAGAGGTGGTGGCAGGAGGGAGGAGTGCTGGGCCCACGGCGACCAACTGGGTCCTGTACTGACTCCAAGCTGGATTACCTTGCACCCAAACTGTGGGTACCCACAGGAAGACTATACCCTGGACTTTGTGGGGGGTGGAATCATGAAGTTAAATGTACTGAGTTTTGTGGATCTGTTTCACAAGTGGAGAATGCAGACACCTACTGGGCATAACCGTGGGTGGCTTTTTAAAAGTGCTTACTGCATACCTAGGAGGAAGAGAGAGTACACCCTACCAAATGCTTGCTTACCACAATGGAGGTGTCAGGGAGGCTGGGACACGGGTAGGGCAAATCCAAGAAGACTTCCTGAAGGTGGGTTTTTTTAAAATGAGCCTTGAGATAGAACAGTCAATGATTGAATGCCAGTGGGGAAGTTGGCAGAAGGACTCACCAGGGTTAAGAGGCACTCGCCAGTCCAGCACTGGACTACCCACTGGCCGAACTGAGCAGGAAGTGTATTGTTCTCAGCCTGAGCAGTGGCAGCCAAGCACAGGGAGGGAGGATGCCTGGAAGAAAGGTCCCAGCCCTCCTCTCCACCCCAGGCCACGTCAGGCCCCATTAACTTGCTTGTGCTCAAGAGAAGTGACACCCTGGGGCCACACAGGTGTCACCTGTCCTTGGAAGCTGCCAGGCAGCAGGTCTCGTGATTTGTACTGGATGCCCCGCCCCCTTCCCAGCCTGCCTGGCTTCATAGGATGCGATCCATCACCATCCACAACAGCCTCCTCCGCTATGGCCATTTGTCATCTGATGGGCATTGGCAGAGACAGATGGTGAGGGTGGGGTGAGGGCCCAGGACAGATGGATGGGCGTCTGGCCGGAGTGGCTGGCACAGTGCTGGAACCTTTGGGGGCCTTGCACATGCCTCATGCCAGAAGTAAGAAGGGGCTAGGTTCCCATAGCCAAGGCCCCCATCATGTGACAGATTACAGACTTGGCAATTTATAAAATCATGGCATGAGTCTGACCGTGCCAGAAAGTTAATAGAATTACTGACTCTAGGCAAGTGGAGTTGGAGCTCAGTAGGACCTGGGGTCGCCTGCTCCCATCGCTGTCCTTAAGGTGGTAATGATGAGCAACAAACAGCAATAGTAAGAGCCAATATGTGTGAATGTCCGCTTTGTGTTGGACACATGCTAACTGTCTCATTTAGCTATCACAACAGAGTCAGCAAGGATCTCTGTTCCTGCTCTTAAGAAAAGGAATCTTAGGCTCAGAGAGGTTGAGTTACTTGACTGAACATACACAGTTACCAAGCCCTGGCCACAGGAGCTGAGCCCACTGGGCCTGACTTCAGATTTAGTACATTATGTGGTCACTTAAGAGATCTGTCATACCCAGGGCTCAGTGTCCTCAGGTACTTGGAGACAAAGTGTCACGTGGAGGTACAGTGCCACCCCTGAAGTTTCCCCTGTATATACTGAGCTTGTATATGGCCCTGCAGGTTCTTCAGCACCTACTATGTACCTGGACTTCTAATAAGTATTGAGTGCAAAACTCAAGAGCCTTCAGAGCCACGAGACAAAGGTTCACAGTCTCCTATCCACTCTTCTGGTGTGGCCCACACTCTACAGAGACACCCTTCTTTGCCCTGCTAAAGAGGCAGCTTAGCCCGGATTCGAAGCCTGTCTGCCCGCCCCTTGCCTCTCTCCATACCCTGTCACCCAAACAGAGCAACTGTCCTTTCATTCCAGGACACTCGCCTTCGGCTGGCAGGAGTGCCCATCTCCAAAGTTGCCCCAGGGCACCTGGCTGCTCCCTAGGCAGCCTCCGAGGAGTCACGGCACCAGCCTCAAACCACACGGGTAGATGGCCTTCCTACCTGAAAAGGGGGGTGCCCGGTGCTCACACCCCTTATGGTTCACCCAGAGCAGGTGATGGGAGACCCCTCCTAACTGGGACAAGAACGTGGTTCTGGTTTCCTTCTGGCATTACCTGCAGTGAAAGGGTCCTCTGAGCACATTTGAGCACTAAGATTGTGGCCAACTTGACAGAAGAAACCAGTGCCCAAATGTGCCCGAGCAGAAACTGGGCCACCCTTCAAAGAGACCTTATCTATGTTATCTGAGAGACACAGTGGCAGGAATGTCAACCCCAGAGACCTCAGCAAACACCTGCCTCAGGACCTTTGTATGGACGGCTCCCTCTTCTCCATGTATGTCCACAACTCCCTCCCTCCTTTCAAGTCTGTAATTAAATTTAGTGTTTTAGAGAAATACCAGGTTAAAAGAGCACCCAGTCCGTCTTTATCTCCATTCATTGTTTGTAGTATCTCTTATTGTGTAGCACGTGTTTGCTCCATCACCCTGTCTAGATGCAGTCACCTTTGGGGCAGGACATCTGTTTTATTCTCTGTTTCGTTTTTTGTTTGTTTTGTTTCTTGAGTTAGGGTTTCTCTGTGTAACACCTCTGGCTTTCCTGGAACTCACTCTGCAGACCAGGCTGGCCTCGAACTCACAGAGATCCATCTGCCTCTGCCTCTGCCTCCCGAGTGCTGGGACTAAAGGTGTGCACCATCACCTCATCTTATTGAACATCTTCAGAGACCCTGCCTGTCTGCCGGATCCCCAGGGACCCTGCTCTCTTTCCCAGACGTGGGGTCACAGGGTGAGCTGCAAACATTAGTCAAGATGTTACTGGACAGCACAGGGCCCCAGAGAGACAGTCTCTCAGGACCGGAGGTGCGCTGGGCAGCGCCGTCAAGAGGCTCTGACAACCTCCCGGCTCCCGGCCCTCCATACCGGGTCCCCGTCTTTCTTTCCTTCATCTCTTCAGCACCAATCCCACCCTGGAGCTCTTAGAGGTGAACGGAAACCCTACTGCTAGTTCAGCAGCTAAGTGAAAGGATGAAGCCCGGCCGCTGCTCCTGATTGGCCCCCTAGGCCCCACCCTCTCCCACACTGCCCCGCCCATAGGACCGGGTGCTGCTCTCTGAAAGAGGCTGGTGCCTTTCTTTGCTGCCTACCCCAGTTCATTCCACCTCTCTTCTCCAATCTCGCAACCTCTCACAGACTTTTCATCCTCCAGGATTTTCTGGGCTTTTAGTATAAAGGTCACTATATCCCCGAGGTCACTTCAGCAGCTTTCTGTGAGTGTCAGGGACAAGCGTGAGCTACGAAGAACATGGCGCAGATGCTGCCAAAGGCAGCTGCCGTCCACGGGCCTCTGTGGGGTGATAAAGGCGCCTGGGCTGGCCTCAGAAGCCCAGGACTCAAAATCCTCTCCGTCCCTTGGTAGCCTCTTGATGTTGACCCCTGCGCGTTCTTCATCCTTTAGTGTCCCTTATCTTCTTTTGTTTGTTTTTGTTTTGTTTTGTTTTTTGAGACAGGGTTTCTCTGTGTACAGCCCTACCTGCCCTGAAACTAGCTCTTGTAGATCAGCCTGGCCTTGAACTCCCATACAACCAGAGTAGATTTTAGGTCATCTAAAGGAAAACCCCAGAGACATTTGCCGTTCTGTATCGCCCACCGTCATGTGGGTCCCCAAATCGCTGGACACATGTGGGCAGAGTTAGAGCTCCAATTAGGATCTTTAAAATAGGGGACCTTAGAGGTGGTGTTCCCAGCTGGAGCTTCCTCTGGGTGGAACCTCACTGATATAGAATGTGCCTTGACATCAGCGGGTGCTAGCTGCAGCTAGGGCCTTTCGGTCTTTCCCCGCCTCTGGTCTTAGCAGAAGCGGATCTGGGAACTGTTAAAGGAGGGAAAGAGGCATTTCGGCAGAAGGTGTGCTGGGCGCTTCCTTCCCTGGACCCCTGACAGTGCATATAACTGCCCCAGAGCTGGGTGAATGTGTGAGACCCTGTGAAGGAAGCATCCTTACCAACGGAGCCCAGCTGAAACCAGCCAGGGCTTGAACTCTGTTCTGCTCTGGAACCCACGGTCTCCCTAGTGCTATAGCAACAAATCCACCTTATTATATAGGCTGAACTCTGGGGCGTTGCTTTTCCTGTCTGTAGTGGGGCTGAGCTCTACAGGGACTTCTGTCTGCCTGGGGCCTTGGTAGGACCTCACTCACACCTGTTGTCTCTGTGCCCAGGCCTGCATTGCAATGCCTCCGTGGACCTCATTGGCACCTGCTGGCCCAGGAGCCCTGCAGGGCAGCTGGTGGTTCGGCCGTGCCCTGCCTTTTTCTACGGTGTCCGCTACAACACGACAAGTAAGGAAGGGAAGGAAGAGGGTGGGCTGCTGGGGGCTGTGGAGCAGTTTGCACGTGGGAGAAATAATCCGACAGGGGCAACACCCCTAGGACCAGCTCTGCTCTCTGCGGGCTCCTGCGGATTCTTACAGAGTTAACGTCCAGCATCTGACTGCTGAGGCCTCAGGACTGCAGAAGTTAGAGAATTGCCCAAGTCACCAGCTGGCAGGGGTGAAGCTGCAATGCACTGGTCTACCTGACACTTTCTTCTTGTAGTTGACAAGCCTTTTGGTTAGTCCCATTGGGCCTCAGCCACTCCCAAGATAGGTCTTAATGGTCCTGATAGTCCTGACTTTGCTAATAAGGACCCTAGGGCAGGGAAGTTCTGGGAAGACCGGATACCTAGAATACCACATCCATGATAGAGAGTGATTTGTACCCCAGCATCCCAGGCCCACAGGTGTAATGGTGGTAGGCAAGGACTGACCCACACATAGACTAAGCACTGGATACTGGATCCCCATGTAAACACCTTGCTCCCCAGAGGCCCAGCCTTCGTGCTGGGCTTTGCAGCTCCTTGCTAGAGCATCTGCCACCCTCAGAATTAATTTGTTTTCTCCTGCCAATGACTCAAGTCCCTGCTATCAAGAGAAAAACAGATGGAGGCCGGGGGCCCTGGGCTACACAAAGGAGCTTGGGTTCTGGGTCCCCGGGGCTGGAAGCCCCTGTGTGAATCCTGGAGGTGTGCTGGGTGATCCCCAAGCTCCAAAAAGTGCCCAGATATCAGGTGACTTATGTCAAGACTCAGTGGGTGACATCAGTGCTTCCTCCCTTCTTGTGACCCTCTGGCTTTCTTGTATAGGGGTTAGAGGGTTGAGGATCTCTTCCTGCTCAAAAGTCCCTAACCTCTCCTGCCTCTCCCTCCTTTACTAAGTGGGTGAAGGGGTTAGGATTAGAAATACAGCCAGAAGGGCTTGCCAAGATGACTGTGGGAAGGTCAAGAGAAAAAGTACTAGAATGGGCTAGGAGGAGAGACCAGGTAAGAAGTAAAGATGAAGAGGAGACTTAGTGGTGCACCGTTGGCTAGCTTCCGATATAGTCGGGCGCTGTTTTTGTAAAGAGGAAATTGAGGAATAGTTTGGTTGATAACCTAATGATGGTCACAGACCCTGAAGGTGGAGGCTGAACTCAGGAGTCCAGAGCCTGCACGCTGCTCTGCATACACGCCACATCTTGTCCCAGTACAGTGGCAGCGTGGGCTGGCACACCCAAGCTCCCCAGGGGGTCTGTTTCTTTGCAGCAGCACCAGAGCCTGTTTGGTCACCTCCAAAACACTCAGCTCCCTACCTGCCTGCTGCGCAGTCTCAGACACTCTGGTCACACCCACCTCGTAGCCTTTCCTTGCTGTGCCCCACCCACTGCCTGTATTCCCGAGTGAAGACTTTCAGACTGTCTGTGGTTACAACCCTGCCCACTTTTGAAGCCAGCCCCAGCCATTCTCCACGGGGATCCTCAACTTGGATTACCAAAGTTTCCTGGACACGTTCCAGGAAGCGCTGTTGGGCTTTAATGCTATGGTATACATGGGCCCTGCCTTGAGTAGAAGCCAGGCATCCTGCGCACTATATCCATCTGTTTGTCCATAGTTCAAGAGCCCTTGGCTTTGGGCCCTCTCTAGGACTTTATTCTCTACCTACAGGATGGATGGGGGTGGGGTATCCCCTGGGTTCCCCTGCTCACCCAATAGCTCCAAAGAGAAAGTTGGGATGTTGGTTTCTTGGCATGGGCTGCCAGACTTCCCGTGCAGGGGCCACTTGTGCCAGACTTTGGGAATGCAACCACGGTGGCATCAGGAGGGGGCAGAGCTGCTCCCAATCAT
Source organism: Microtus ochrogaster (assembly GCF_000317375.1). Lineage (NCBI taxonomy): Eukaryota > Metazoa > Chordata > Mammalia > Rodentia > Cricetidae > Microtus > Microtus ochrogaster. Next base: position 738,189 of record NW_004949146.1, read on the forward strand.
TAGTTTCTAATTAACTCATTTACTGATGAGGTATTGCTAGGACTTCCAGGCTGCTCCCTACTGTCCTCCCTCCTGTGGCATCAGATCTTCAAAAGGATGGGAAACATTTCCAAAAATATCCATTTTCCCATGATCCTCCAGGAGGACTGCTCGGCTCAGCAATTAGACGAGGAAGTTGGCTCCTCCCTGGCAACAAGCCCCTGTGTATGAGGCTTGTTTTCCTTCAGGGTCAGTTGGTCCCTCTGGGTCAAAGCCTGCTGCTTCCAATGGTCCAGTCTGGGAATGGGCTCCAGGCACCCTATGCTAGACGGGGGTGGGCAAGGGAAGCTGTTGAACAAAGATGATTCTTATAAAATCTCCACCTGCACCTCCTTGGATAGAGACAAGTGATATTTTCTATTATGTAAGGTTATATAAATACAACTCAGAGACAACAATAATAAACACAGAACGGACACCATATGTCCAGTACGCTTCCAACTGCTAACTAAAAATACTAACCCAAAGAGGCCAGAGTGTCTTCAAGATGGCTCTGTCTCAAGATAGGGAAGCTGAGCCATCAAGTGACTCACCCAAGGTCACACAGCTTGTGGAAGGGTGGTGACAGCCTTTGAACCCAGACTCTGTAACTCTAGAACCCTGCTCTGAAACCTCCTTTGGGCCGCCTCTCTCTCCTTTCTGCTCTCCCCGGCTGTCTCTGACCGAAGTCCCTTTCTCTGCTGACATTCCAAACAGCCTCTGGTTGATGCTGTAGTTAGTCCCCTTGTTCTTGGCTTCCTGTCCCCACAGATATCCCAGAGCATCCTCACCATGAGCCCCTTGAGGATCAGCTCTTATTTAACACCAATAAAGAGCCTGTGGCCTCATTTCCACTCGGTGCAGATCTTAGCTTTTCCTAGGACTCAGATCTGTTCACGGTGAGGCCAAACAGAGCTGGGAAAATCCATAAAGATAATTTCCCCCATCAGGTCACTGCAGCTAGAGCAGCTTCTGAGGTTAGAGAGGAGGCCACAGCCTTTCAGCTTGAAGGTCAAACCAGCTCCCTCTGTTGAGGCAGCATCAATTCCCCTGATCCCTCATTCTGCATCTCTGGTCCTGATGCTGCCAATAGAGGCAGCTCCCAGGCTGATGGTCATCAGAGGTCAACTGAAGCATCTCCACCTTTGGAGATGAATGGAGGGATCGAGAGGCACTCCGGCTGCTCAGCCACAGCTGAATTATGCCTTTGGCCCCCTGTAAGGGCTTCAAGCCCAGGGACTGGGGCTCTGGCAGCTTCCCCAGGCCTCCTCCAGCCTGTGGGTCAGTTGGAGCCACAGAGTGGACTCTAGCCAAGAGAGACACCAGTGGAAATGACTCAGAGCTCAGTTTCTTCTATGACCAGTGCTGCCTAGAGTGACAGCTAGAAATACAAGGGAGCATGGGTGACCATACTGATTCCAGAGAGAATACAGATGAGGTCGGAGACATCACAGGAGGGGAGGAGAGTGTGGACTCCTTGATCTCCATCCCTAGTGGATTTCCTAGCTCTGCTACCCAAGGCACTATCCAGGAAATGGATAAAAGGGGTTCTTCGAGCTATCCTGTCTCCTAAGGCTCTAAAGCTAAGTAGAGAAGCCCTAACTGCCCCCCCAAGCCTCCTTAGGAGGTGGACTTCTAGCTACAGCCCAGTCTGACAGTGACACAGGAGCCCCCACCTTCTGCCATCTGTCCTTTTCTACCAAAAAGGCCTCCCTGTAGAGTCTCCAGCATAAGGCATGCTGTGGAGAAATGGTACTATTGGGACCTTCTGTAAGTCTGATCCGTGTGAAACACCCTAATATGTGAACTGCACACAGAGAGATCAACCCAAGGAACCCCAACATTTAAACCGCCCATGTGAGCAGTCACTAGGTATCATCCACCAGATCTTCCCAGCCATGAATCTTTATTAAAGCCAGTCTCACTGTGTATCCCTGGCTGGCCCGGAACTCACTACGTAGACCAGGCTAATCTCGAACTTGCAGAGATCTGCCTGCTGCTGTCTCCTGAGTGCCAAGATTTAAGGCGTACGTACACCACCACGTCCGTGTATCTCAGGTCGCAGGATCTGCATTCTCTGTTGTCATGCAGGACCCCAAATGGGAACATCTTAGAAGAATAGCAACCAGGAAATTTACCACTGGAAAGCATTTGTGAGGACATAGGCCTCCGGGTGAGGGGTGAGGGAAGCCCATGATAATGCCAGTTTGGGCTAACAGAGCCAACGTCCTGTGGGCAGCTTGTAGGGAACAGTACTTTTGTGGTACAGGAGGTGGAAAGAGGTGGGACATGGCACAATCAGGAAGCCCCTCCCCCAGTTTTATTCTGCCTTCCCAGGCAGCAGGCCCTGTGCTAGCTCAGATGTGTGGACAGACAGATGTCTCTTCTGTCATGGTTTTCTTCTTTTCCCAGACAATGGCTACCGGGAGTGCCTGGCCAACGGCAGCTGGGCGGCCCGCGTGAATTACTCCGAGTGCCAGGAGATTCTCAACGAAGAGGTGAGAATAGGCTGCCATACTTAGGGAGCAGGCCAGGGCCACCAGTACAAGCTGGGTGCCTGCCACATGGCCAGTTGGGGCCTGGGAACTTTTCAGAAGCTGGTACTGAGACTCGGCCATAGGGAAGCTGGTGAGGAGCCGCTGGACGTGCCAAGGACAGTGAATTCAGTCCTGGTCCCTTTTCCTTCCTTCCTTCCTTCCTTCCTTCCTTCCTTCCTTCCTTCCTCCCTTCCTTCCTGCCTCCCTCCCTTCTTCTCCTTCCTCCCTCCCTCCTTCCCTCCCTCCCCCCTCCATTTCTTCCCTTCCTTCTTGCCTCCCTCCTTCCTTCCCCCATCCCTCCCTCCTTCTCTCCTCCTTCCCTCTCTCATTCATCTTTGGCTGCTTTCACTGGATGTGGGACAAGGCTGGGGTGCAGTCAAACCAGACAGTAGCAGGATCACACCAAACAGTGACATCAAGGTCCAGCTGTGGACCTTTTCAGAACCAAGGCTGGAAGTGGGGCGATGATGCACTTTGAAAAAGCCCCAGAGCTGCTTTGCAAAGCTTCAATGGTTTTGAACAGCTGTTGCTTACATGGAATGCAAAATTTAAAAGGTACAGATGGGAATACAGCAAGAAGAGCCCCCTCCCATCGCTATCCGTAGCCAGTTTCTCACATGTTCTGTGTGCACGAGTCAGACTGTCTCTGCATAATGTTTTTGGCTTTACCCAAACTTCACCCATTAAACAAACTACTTGACGCTTGCTTCCTCCTGTAGCCATCCATCTATCCCAGAGATTGTTCCAAGTCAGTTTAGAGCAAGCATCTTCGTTCTCTTTATATTTGCATGAAATCCGCTCTCCAGATGTGCCGTAACTTAGTGGGCCAGTCTTTAGTCTCAGTCTTTGGTTTTTACAGACTTGGAAGGTGCATGGATGTGTGCATTCCTCTGTCACTGCCTCTACCTACAGTCACCCTTACCCGATCTGTGTGGTCAGGCTGCCAGGTCCCTGTGCTGCAGGAGTGAGGAAGACAGACTGGTCCAGAGGATTCTGGGAATTCCATCATCTGAAAGTCTGAGTTAGAAAGGAACTTGGAGAGCCTCCATCTCGTCTTGAGATTTCCAGACCTGCTTAATCTTACCTAGAGCACTAATTCACACACAGGTTCCAGAAGCCCAGCCAGAACCTGTAAGGTCAAGCTGCTCAGGGACAACCTGGGAATAGGCATTTTCACATGTGTCCGCAGTATGCATGTATGTGCATATTCCTGACACATGTATGTGAGTACATGCCAACATGTGTGTGCTGTGTGGGAGGGAGAGGGTATCAGCTTGAACCTTGGCAAAGAAAGAAGATTCATCCTCCCACCATGCCTGAGTCCTCCACTAGGAAGTCAGAATAGATGGCAGTTTAACTGAGAGAAGGTGACATCGTTGGGGAAACCCCAGGTACCATGGGTCCTGCTTTGTCAGGACTGAGACCCACATATACCATGCAGTGACCCACCCCTGCCTGGTTCTCTTCTATCTGGCTCTACTGCCCTTCCCCGGCCACCCCTGCTGGCCTGGTTGCATGTCTGCCCTTAGTTACCAGTTCCTTTAGTGGAAACGCCATCTCCACTGCCAGCCCCTAGCCTCCAAGGCTCTCTGCCCACTCAGATTTACGAAGAGGCAGGTGTCTAGCTGAATGAGCAGCAGGTTGCTCAGCTCTGAGCCTAGGATTAGCCCAGATCAAGTACAAGGGTGGGGGTGGGGTGCAAATAAAGGGTCTGTCTTAGTTACTTTTCTATTGTAACAAAAGTGAGGCAATTTACGAAAGTATCCGTGAGTCCTTTAATCTGGACTCACAGTTCCAGAGGGTTCATGGCCATCACATCTGGGAGAATGATGGCAAAGAGCCAGGCATAGCAGGGGCAATAACTTATATCTCGAAGCACAACCATGAAGCAGACAAATAAAAACAGTGTGGGCTTTTGAAACCTTAAAGCCCACCCCCAGTGACACACTTCTAACAAGGCCACACCTCCTAATCCTTCCCAAACAGTTCTACCAGCTGGAAACCAAATAGTCAAACATAAGAGCTTTTAGGAGTCATTCTCCTCCAAACCACCATTGGGACCTCAGAAGGCTGCCTGAGAAGTGGCACCTGTGAGAGCATGGAGACAGCAGGTGCAGAGATCTGTCCACAGTGGGCACCTCCTGGTGACAGATCCTCATCTGGGAAGCTTGACTCATCTGGGCCAGGGATGACACCAAGCCCCCCTGGACCACCCTGCCTGCACTAACTTCTGCTTCCTGGAGCTCCACCCACAAAGTGACCCGTTACAATGTCCTCAACTATTATCTGTTCCCCTGATACTTAGAAATACTGTCTCCTTCCCACACCCTGCTGAGCACAGGGTCTCCAGCTCATCCTGAGAGGGTGTAGTGGAGACGTGAACAGGACTCTGTGAGCTTATGAGCCAGGGGTTGGGGCTGGAGGTGGGGCAGTGATTGGAATGGGCCGCTAGAATGTTCAGATGCTCAGCAACTTCCTGGGCTTCTTGCTAAAGGAAAGGTTCTGATTCTGTGCAGCTGGGGCAGAGCTTGACTGCCTCTCTCAAGATGTCTGCCAACTCCTGGCCTCTGATGCTGTTGGCTTAAGGACCACACTTTAAGAACTAAAGGTACAGACCACCCACAGAGGAGTAAGAGAGGCAACTCAGGAAGCCAGATGGACAGGAAATGCCACGCGTCTGATGAGCAGGGATGGGAAGTGAGAGAAGTGGGCCACGGGGAAGGAGCTGTGGAGATCTCATTGCTTTCATCCTGGCAGGGCATCCAAGCAGGTCTAATGGTGCTGGCCTTTGGGGTAAGATGATTTCCTCCGGTCTGGTTAGAATCAGTTCAGCCAGCTCTAACTGCTTGTTAGAGTCCGGTTTTGAGAGTGCAACACTGGTCCTTCTCCAACACCCTCCTCAGGGAGCCTGTGGTCCTCATCCCTAGATTGGACAGGGAATGAATTGCTTAAGCTTCCCGGGGTTGGTTCTGTCCGCTTGTGCTGTGGGAATCCAGTGGCTTTTGCAGTTCTTGGTGGCTTGTCCCCAGGAACTCAGGGTATCGTTGGCATTTTTGCCAGGAATCCAGGGAGATCATTGGCTGTCTCTTGAGAAGTTTCCTGGCTGGTCTGTCCAGGTGTCCTTGACAACCTCTTGGGGGTGTTACTAGCTTTTCCTTGGGGTGCTGCTGGCTGCCTCTCAGGGTTTTGCTAGGTGTCTTTATAGACAGTGCCAACCAGAGCTCTGGTTTGTTAATGGTACTTTCTCATTGTCACTACTGTTCTGCCTGGGTGTCACTGGCTGTGTTCATCTCTCAGAGAATTGGCAACTGTTTTGCTCTGGTTTTACAACTGTAACAGAATACCTAAGATTGAATCTTTTAATTTTTGAGACAAGGTCACATGTGATCCAAGCTGGCCTCAGACATCGTATCTCAATGAGGGGCTGGAGACATGGCTCAGCAGACAAAAGCACTTGCTCTTTGCACACACCCAGGTTCTGTCCTAAGCATTCACATTGATTCACAACTGTTTTGTAACCTCAGATCCAAGAGAGCCAGTGCCCTCTTCTGACCTCTGCAGGCACATACTTGGTGCATATGCATACATGCAAACAAAACACTCATAGACATAAAGATAAAATAAATAAATCTAAATGATTTTTTAAACTTGACTCCTAAGCCCTGAGTTCCAGGCTTCCAGGCATATGCCACCACAGTTGGTGTTATGAATTGCTAAGAATCGAACCTGAGGCTTCATGCATGCTAGGCAAGCAGTCTATCAGCGGGGCTATATCCCCAGTTCGTGGGTCACTTATTATGAGTAGAAAAGTATTGGCTTTTGGTTCTGGAAGCTGGGACATCCAAGGTTGAGGGCTAGCATCTTGCAAAGGGCTTCCTATTGTGTCATCTCTTGACAGGAGGCAAAGGAAGAGAAAGCAGATGGGCTTCACATCCTTTTAGAAGGAACCAGATCCAGCAGTGAGGCCCCGTGTTTGGAGCACTCTACCTTTCAGGGACACATTCATATCACAGTGGTTGCCATGGCAGGGGGCATCTCTCTCGCTCTCTCCATGACCTTTGCCCTCCCCACAGCTGTCTTGGTGTTCTGGTGCTCAGATTGCACTAGGCCTGTGGGGCATGAGGTGAGTAGGTCCCAGAGCTTGACCCAGCTGGATCTCTGTTCCCTGCAGCACTGGACTTTGTTTTTCACTGACCTTAGTGAGGAAAAACACTAGTGAGCCACACTCTCTCTGCAGAAATCCCTCCCCTAGATCCTGGACACAGGATGAGATACCCCACCCCCCACCCCCCATCGTCAAGAGAGTGCCTTTCCCCTAGTCCCTGCTTGTCACCCTCATAACCCTTTGAGTGGAAGGAGAAAAGGATCCCAAAAGCCAGGCTGGTCCAGATTCTGATCGCTAAAACTCTACATCTTGGATCAGTTGTGTGGCCTTTCCATCCAGAAAACAAGAGTGCAGGGACCATCTCAGTGACATCACAAGAATTATGGTCTGGGACCCAGCATACGGTGTGTGCTTAGTAGAGACTTCTCGCAAAGTTACCAAGCCTCACCCTGATGAGCAAGTGGAGTGACTAGGGTAGGGGCTCCAACAGAAGAGGCCAGTAAGTCCCTCCTCCCCCTCTCCTCCTAGGCCCTGAGAGAAAGCTGGGGTGTGGCAGCAGCTCAGCGCCACAGATGCTGTTATTACCCAGGGGCTTTTCAGCATGGATGTGAAAAATTTAATAAAAGGAAATCAAGTGCTGGTTCCAGAAAGGCTTTGCATTGTGCATGTCTGTCTGGAGCCTCTGGTAGGATCCTGGCAGCTGCCAAAGGTCCGTAGAGACCCTTGGCGTTGGAAGGGCAGAATGGAAGCCTCCCCTTGCCTTCCTGCCCCGTCTCCACTCACCACCCTGGGGTCCTAGGGCTCCAGAGGCATGAGCTGCTTATGTGATGTCCTGTCTTCCTGGGGCCTAGGACAGGGTGAATGGGTTTTGCACTGGGACTCTGTAGAGAGCTGAGCACTGGGTACTGGCTGGTTCCCCCATGAAGTAAGGACCTATCTGTAACAAAAGAAGGATTATAAAATGAAGTTGATAATCTCGAACAAGTCAGCATAATCTGGGTTTCTTCTTCTGCAAAGAAAGTGATGGATGCATTTCCAGCTTTTCCCACAGAGTCACTTTGAAGCTTTAAGATGAGGAAACTAAGTGAGAAGGCTTTTCGTATGTGTGCCAGGAGCGTGTGGTGAATATTCACGATTGAATAATTAAGAAAGTTAGGGGCCAAAGAGATGGCCCAGTGGGTAAAGGTGATTGCCACCAAGTGTGACAAACTGAGTTTAATCTAAAGGACCACCTGGTGGAAGGAGAGGCCTGGCTTGTGCAAGTTGTCCCTAGCTTCTGCACACACGCCATGACACTCATGATCACACTCACTCATGCTCCTACACACATACACACATTAAATAAATAAGTGTGCTAAAATGTTTTTTTTTTAAATTAGGAATGGCTAAGGATGTAGTTCACAGAAGACAGAGCATTTGCCTAACCTTCTCAAGGCCCTGGGTTCAATTTCTGCTATCCAGAAAGAGAGGAGAAAGTATCAAGGGGAGGGAATGAAGAGCTATTGTTCACTTGGGGCCAGGCAAGGAGTAGGGAAAGGCCCTGGGAATGAGGGATTTGTGTTCTTTCTTTCAGGGTATGTGCATGGTACTTATATGTGTTCATATATATGCACATGCGGGGGGAAACACATCCATGTGTACCTGTGGAGATGGATTCAGGATGCTTTCATCAATGGTTTTTGACCTGATTGTCTTGAGAAAGGGATCTCTTCACTAAGCCTGAACTGATAGTGTCACTGGGGTGGCAGGCCAGGACCCCAGGAAACCACCTGTCTCTGATCCCCTGTTGGAATTACAGCTTTCCACAGTCACACTTGGCTTTCATGTGGGTACCAGGTCCTCGTGCAGCCAGAAGTGGATGAGATCCTGGGGTGGGGGGAGAGGCTCTGCACCCACCGCAGCCATGGCGTCAGGACAGAATGCGGCACAAACATCTGTGAGCACGGGAGTGTACGTGTGGGTGGGAACCGCGTTTGTTAATGTGATACGGGAACTCTGCGTGACACGGGTGCAGCTTCAGTTCATATCAGTCTAACCACACAGCACGACGGACAGACTGGATTCGTAGACAGACTGACCCAAGTGGTAGCTCATGGCTCACAGGGTCACTCTGGAGCAGGGCAAAGGCTGTTAGTATTTCCCACTCCCTCCCCCAGCACCTCTCCCTGGTGCTGTCCTCATGGAACCGGTACCTTCAACGGGCTCAGAGGTGTGGGTGTGTAGGAGCCTCAACTCTGCCTCTCTCTCTCTCTCCTGCCTTAGAAGAAGAGCAAAGTGCACTACCACATCGCCGTCATCATCAACTACCTGGGCCACTGCATCTCCCTGGTAGCCCTCCTAGTGGCCTTTGTCCTCTTTCTGCGGCTCAGGTAAGAGCCCAGGAGCTGCCTCCTGCTATCCCCTGGGCCCTTGCGCATGCGCAGGGGAGCCAGAGACGGTGCAAGCATAGCTCTGAGATAGGGGTGCTGAGAAAGGGGTAACCTGCCTCTCACTTGAGTAGTAGGGAGCAGCATCCACGGGAATTTGTGGTTTCTTAGGGACTCTGGCAGACTCACATCTGTCCTTTCTCCCAGCAGCTGCCAGGGCAGGGAGAGTGAGGTAGGACAAAGCCCAGGCTCACCCGTGTTACCCCTAAAGCTGGTCCTCATTTCTCTTGGGGCTCTCAGGTAGACCCCAGGAGGTAAGAGGTTCCAGAGTGGCATTCCTGACTCAAGGTTAGGTTGCCATGGCCCAAGTGACAAGAAAAAGCTGGGAACAGGTGGGACCAGAACCTGAAAGTTGAGAGGGGGCTTACAGTTGAAGGTCTTTTTTTGCCAGCCCTCTGCCTCTCAGTCCTGGAGTGCGGAGAACAAAGGGGGATCCCTGACCACATCAGCCCTGACAAGAGCAAGTGTCTTGATGCCCCAGATAGGCCCCATGGAGCTCAGGCCGACCTGTCAGCCCCACTCACTCCAAGCTTTAGTTCCTCCGTCTTGTGTCTGGGCTGGGGTGATGTCGGCACCCGCCTTCATCCCTCCCTCTCTTCTTCCATTGCTGTTGCCGCTTGCCCTCCCCTGCTGCCCCAGGAGCATCCGGTGCCTGAGAAACATCATCCACTGGAACCTCATCTCGGCTTTCATCCTGCGCAATGCCACGTGGTTTGTGGTCCAGCTCACCATGAACCCCGAGGTCCACCAGAGCAATGTGGTGCGTCCCCGCTAGGGAGACAGAAAAGGCCGAGCGAGCCTGGGTCAGAGGAGCTGGAGTGGGGCTACCCTGCAGAAGGGCTAGGCCTGGGGCTGGGGTTCTTCCAGAGGACCCGAGTGGAACCGAGTTCAGTTCCCAGCTGCCAGATGGCAGCTCACAACTGTCTGTAGCCCCACTTCCAGGGCATCTGACGTCTTCACACCAATGTACATACAGTTTTAAAAAGGTGGGGGTGTGGGCCTGGGTACCCACAGAACAAGAGCAGGATCCCAAAGAGTCTGGAGATGAGACACCGTTACTGATGCCCTCTCAAGCTCATTGTCCTTTCTGGTTGGGACAGGGATGGTGCAGGCTGGTGACGGCTGCCTACAACTATTTCCACGTCACCAACTTCTTCTGGATGTTTGGTGAGGGCTGCTACCTACACACTGCCATTGTGCTCACCTACTCCACCGACCGGCTGCGTAAATGGATGTTCATCTGCATCGGCTGGGGTGAGCTGCAGCCCGGCCTCAGCATCTCCTTATGTGGACTGGACGGGTCAGGAGGGTGGGGTTTGCACCCCTGTTAGGGGTGAGAGTCGTGGGATCCCGTGAAGGAAGCATCAGAGCTCAACTCCCAGAAATCGCTGCTCTTCTGCAAGGCCCTGGACTGCCCTGGGGTAGTCCATCAAAGGGCTCAATGACAGTCCCCTCTCTCCCTCAGGTGTACCTTTCCCCATCATTGTGGCATGGGCCATCGGGAAGCTGTACTACGACAATGAAAAGTAAGTCACTTTGTGAGGTCAGAGTCTGGCTCTTCAGTGCACTCCCCAGGGGACTTTGGTCATTGTCCTGTAAGAGCAGTGACTGCATCAACAAAGGCAGAGAACACTGGCCTCAATTCAAGGATCCTTTCCAGTGCTCTGCCAAAGGTGGAGCCAGACAGCCAGGGTCCCTCCAGGCCTGTTACCTGTCCAAAGGTGAAGCCAGACAGCCAGGGTCCCTCCAGGCCTGTCACCTGTCCAAAGGTAAAGCCAGACAGCCAGGGTCCCTCCAGGCCTGTCACCTGTCCAAAGGTAAAGCCAGACAGCCAGGGTCCCTCCAGGCCTGTCACCTGTCCGAAGGTGGAGCCAGACAGCCAGGGTCCCTCTAGGCCTGTCACCTGTCAGGCAGCCGAGGTTCTGAACTGTGCCATGACTAAGTAGCTATGTGGCCTTGGGGCTGTCACAACAGGCCTCGGTTTCCTCATCTGTGAAATGGGCATCTTCACTCTAGCCACAACTTCAGGGCTGTAGTGGGGATGAAGTGCATTCATGCATACCAAGCACATAGACCTGGCACCTAGTAAGCGCTGCACAAATGCTTATTACCATCAAGGTGTGTTTTATAATAAGATTATATGGGCTTAATGGAAGCTGGTCTAGGTGGTCTCAAAGACTGGTCCAGCTCCTCTCTGAAGCCTCTGGTGTTTGTAAAGGAGACTCGGGTATTCCCAGTCAGTCCTGAAGTCGCGGCTTGCACATGTGGGTGAATCCTATGAGCAGACCTAGAAAGTTCTCTCCCTCAGAACCCTGTGCTATGGAACTGAGGTGTGGCCTGGGTAACAGGGTGGTTCCAGTGTGAAGCTGAGATTGGGAACTTCACAGAAAGAGAAGTGGGGAGGAGCCAGGCAAGACTGAAGCCATAAGCATCCCCCCATCCCCCCTGGCTGACTGGTTGACTGGGGGTTCATGGAGGCAGGCCCTCCCCTCCCCTCACTGGGCTGCACCAGAAGTCCGGAAGAGCATCACCCACATTTGTGAAAGCGGGTTCCTCCTGCCTCGGGCTGGAGTGTTTGCGCAGCGGCAGGGTAGGCGGCAGGCTGCAGGGTTCACTGAAGTGGGTGTGGGGTGTCCCTGGGATCCTCCTGGGAATTCCTGGACAGAGGACAGAGCCTGTGCTTTGTAGGACGTGAAAATGTGAGCGCAGGAGATGGCGGTGGGGGAGGGGGAAGCAGAAGGAAAAGAGAGGTGAGGTAAGCCCTGTTACAAGCCTTCCCACCCTGGAGCAGAAAGGGTGCTGCTTAAAAGAAAGTTAGGTCTGAGCAGCCCCGAAGCCCCATCTGGTGGACAGATGCAGGCAGTGCAGCAGGAGGATTCTGGGTGTACGAACATAGGAGTAGGGGAAGGTGAGCAGAGAGGCCCTAGGGCCCCAGTTTGGAGCCCACAACAGTGGTATATGACCCGAGTAGTGTTAAACAAGCTTGTTACAACCAGGTCACCTATGCAAACTTCACGTTCTGGTTTGCAGACGCATCCACGGCAAGTCCATATGCCCCTAAGGACACAGGACTTCTAATTTGCCCTGTCCCCACCTACTCCCTCGAGCTTGCTGCAGGGCAGCTCAGGAGCCTGCAAGGCAGCCCACCTCTTGCCATAGGTGTTAGCTGTGAAATCTTCCCTGCACAGGCTGCTCTGGAGAAACTGTAGCAGGGCAGAGTCCCTGAGTGGGCGCCAGACACAGCAGTGCTAGGCCAGGCTCCAGATGTTTCTGGCTGCTGTTTTGAGAATTCTTTCCCTGAGAAATACAAACAAGCATCTACCCCTTCCTTCTAGGGGTCCAATGAAAAACTCAAAGCAATTCACAGAAGTCCAGCTGGGAAAACCAGGGGGTTCACTGGGATTACTTACAGGGCATAGGTTAGAGTTTATCGGAGCATCAGTGACCTCAAAATAGCCACACCACTACGGCTCCCCACAGAATGGGTAATGACTTCCCTATGGTCACATAGATGGAGTCTCACCTCCAATCAACGCTATAAACGTTAGCACCTCCTACGACGTGAGGCTATGTGCAGTCAGGGCAGAGTTATATACAAGAAGTATAGGAAGAAATGTCTGGACTCTCAGGCAAGGGTCCACTGACCCTCCCTCCCTACTCACCTTTCTGTGAGGGAAAGTCAACAGTCAGGCCCATTTTGAAAGTCTCTCTCAAATAGTCACAGCTGCTTGGATGAGGGTTATAACTGTTCAGGGGCCTTTTTTCTCAGACTCTCCCTTCACAGAGATTGCTCCAAACTTTACATCTTCCAGCACGGGGTCATCCACTTTGCAGGTAGACAGGACCACGTCCCATAGCACAGGGTACCATCCACTTTGCAGATAGGCAGGACCACGTTCCACAGACGAGGGTACCATCCACTCTGCAGATAGGATCACTGAGGCACTGAAGCAGAGTCCGCTGGTTTGGATTTCTTAGAAATTGGGGCCCTTTCCTGGCCACTGGCACTGATCCTGCTTTGGTCAAGCACTGCCCTATGGTCAAGCACTGTGCCACTGAAAAGACCGTGATGACCCCCTCCCTTCCTTTTCCTTCTGTGACCTTCTAGGTGCTGGTTTGGCAAACGTCCTGGAGTGTACACTGACTACATCTACCAGGGCCCCATGATCCTGGTCCTGCTGGTAAGAGCCTGGGGGAGGTAGCAGGAGACAAGCCAACATGGGGAAGGACAATCTGTCTACCACGGATAGAGAGGACCCTCTACCTAGGTGGCCCCAGGGAGGGAGCCTGGGCCAGGAATTTGCTTAAGTGTTAGTGAGAGGAGGGAAGAGAGGGAGAGAGAAGGGGGTGAGAGACTGCATCAGGAACACCAAGAACTGAGCTGAGAGGGCTGAGGCCTGTCCTGTCCACCACACCACCTCCATTTTCTGCATATATCCCTGCCACGTGTCCCTATCCCTGCTGCTCATCACCACCCCTACCACCCATCCTCACTCCTGCTGCTGTGCTCCAATTGCAGATCAACTTTATCTTTCTCTTCAACATTGTCCGCATCCTCATGACCAAACTCCGGGCATCCACCACGTCTGAGACTATTCAGTACAGGTACTTGGCTCCCCAGGGATGCTTCGGAGGGCCCAGCCTCCTCTGAACCTGATCACTTCCAAGCCAGTCAGTCAACCCAAAAACAGTAGCTCCACCTTGCTAGACATCCCTGAGACCATCTCCCAAACCCATCACTCTCCCCACAGCTAACAGCCCCACCCCTTTCTGGGTAGCCTGTGAACTCTGGCCTCTGTTCCACCCTAGGAAGGCTGTGAAGGCCACTCTGGTGTTGCTGCCCCTGCTGGGAATCACCTACATGCTATTCTTCGTCAACCCTGGAGAGGACGAGGTCTCCAGGATTGTCTTCATCTACTTCAATTCTTTTCTGGAATCCTTTCAGGTACCACCGTCCTCCCTGAGCCCTGCCACTCCGGCTCCAGGAGGACCATATTTGTGCCTGCATGGGTGAGGATTCTTCTGGCAGAGGCCCGGAAGATTAGGGGTGGGGGACTGGAGCAACATGGGCTGGTAGGGACCCCACTTTTACCTCTGACTCCCCTCTTCCCTTTAGGGCTTCTTCGTATCTGTGTTCTACTGTTTTCTGAACAGTGAGGTAAGGACCTACGGCCAGGACTGAAACTACCAGGACTGGGAACTGTCCCTCATATTTCTTCTGCCCTGGGTTCACGTCCCTCCCTCTTCCCAGGTCCCCATGGGTTGCTGCAGGGAACTTTAAGAAGTCCCTGTCCCTGTCGATCTGCATCTGTGAGGACAGATCCCCCTCCTACTTTAGGCACGGCATGGGTGGTGGCTAGAAGGTAGGGTCTCTGTCTTAGGAGTCGAGCAAGGTAGGGGTTCTGTATGGCAAAAGCCAGATGGTACCTTTATTAGACTAGAAAAGGGTGTCCTCTTCCTCACTTGAGGAAACCGGCTCAACAAATAGCAAACCAATAGCAGTAATTATATGCATGTGGCCCCCTACTGTAGAGTCTGTCACTACACCTGAGCAGCTGCTAGCTGGGCTAAGGGAGGGGCATGTCCTGAGCCCCAGCTCTGATGTACCCACAGGTCCGCTCTGCTATCCGGAAGAGGTGGCATCGGTGGCAGGACAAGCACTCTATCAGAGCCCGTGTGGCCCGTGCCATGTCCATCCCCACCTCCCCCACCAGAGTCAGCTTCCACAGCATCAAGCAGTCATCAGCAGTGTGAGCTACAGACCCAGAGCAGCCCCCAGGACCTGAGGCTGGGACAATGATGCAAGCTCGCAGGCAAGCCTGTCTGCAGAGGCGATTGGCCTTCCCGTTCCTACCCCTGGGCTGCAGCGCTGAGAGCCGGCCCAGTCATAGGCGATAGCTCACAGCACTGGGCTGGGCCCACAGTAGCCAGCTGCCTGCTGCCCCTTCTTCTTGGAGAATGGAAATGGAGACCGGGGGCTGGAAATCCTGAAGCAGTTTCATGGACGCTGTGAGAGCTGTCTTCTCCCAGAGCAGTTCACTGAAGATGGGCAGTCTTCAGCAGCTGTAGGGAGGCCGCTTGCTACCCCGGGGCATCATGGGAAACTCTCTTCTGTGACTGTGATGCCTCTGAGTCTTTGCTCGCTACTGAGAACCAATGCCACACGGTCCAGTCAGGAGAGCTGGAGACAGCAATAGAAGTCTGGTGACTTCAGACAGCATTCCACAGCTGTGGGAGCCACTCCTGAGCCGCCAGAATGTCATCAGCACGGTGGCACTGCCACGGGAAGGCCCTGCCTTGCTGCCTTGCACCCTTGGATGTTCACTGTCCTACAGGCCAATCCAGCTTTCTGTCACTTACTCTCCGCAGCAACGGTCTCCTTGCCCCAAACTCCCACCTCCTGCCTCTGGATGGCTTCTGATTTGTGACAAGATGGTGGTTGGGAAGGGGACTGAGTTGTTCATGACAGGGAATCAGAGTGGCCCAGCCTCTGAGGAAGTAGTGGCCCCTGGGTGCCTAGGCCACTGGCTTCATTGGCTGGCCTCTGCAATGTGCTCACGGACTGAGTGACGCAAGAAGGGCCCTCTGCTCAAGTTCCCTGAACTGGGACAGGTGGCTCTCAGGACAGCTAACTGACAGACCCCTTACTCCTGGGTATGGAATGGCCCAGCCCTAACTGTGTCAGAGGGCTGAGAAGCTACAGCAGGACTGAGGTGGGGGGGGGGCGATATAAATAATATTTATCTTTTCAACTCCCTTTGTGAAGGCTTGAACTCTGCTGGGGCTGGGAGTAAGCCGAGGGGGCCCTCTGAGAAGTAGACATCAGGGACT
This sequence comes from Microtus ochrogaster, assembly GCF_000317375.1. Taxonomy (NCBI): domain Eukaryota; kingdom Metazoa; phylum Chordata; class Mammalia; order Rodentia; family Cricetidae; genus Microtus; species Microtus ochrogaster. The sequence continues at coordinate 754,106 of NW_004949146.1, forward strand.
ACTGCATGACCGGAAGCCTGGTCACACTCATGCCATCCAGGATGAGCCCTGGGGGCTGATGGCAGGGTGCGAACTTCAGACGTGAAGATCCAGGTGTGATCAAGGATGCTTAGTAAGAAACAGCTCCTGGTAAGGAGGTGGTGGTACCTGGAGAGAAGGGCCGTGGACAGTTACCGTGGCCGGGATAGCCAGACAACTGTAGCAATGAGCAGCAGAAGTGGGCCTCGGATCGATGGAAGAGAATCAGGCAGCAGCTAGGGAGCTGAGCAGCCTACAGGGCTGGAGACTCCTCAGAAGCAGATATGGGCATGTGGTTGCCAGGGCAATCTCAAGGCAGGACCAGAGGTGGGCAAGGTCAGGCAGGGAGAGAAAGGGAAAGGTCGGACGCCATACACGCGCCATGGCAGGCGGCTGGAACTTTGGCTTGCTGAGGAGCCTGGAGAACAAGGCATGGGAACTGAGTTGGGAGAGATATCCACCTACTCCTGCTACCCATGGTTCATTGATTTGAGCTGCTCCCAAGGGACATCCGTTGCCCTGCACTGGCCACATCCGTGTGGCCACAGAGTTGTCCGGTGCAGCACACTGCAGGCCTCTGGAAGCTAGTAGGTGCCTTGTAGGCAGAGAGGAGACTGGTGGAATTCTCATGAGGGTCTCAGTGCCTCTAGGGCATGCCCCTGAGTCTCTGGCCAGGGAGGAAGGTCACCTATGCGTGCACACACACACACACGCACACAATTGCATACATGGGTACGTGGCATGAGTTGCCAAGAGCAGACTGAAATGGCTGTCACTGGAGAGCACCGTAGTTCCTGCTGAGCCGAAGGGGCTGATGGAGGAGGAAGAGGTGGATTCTTGAAGGGCACATGGGGTGCCCTTCCCTGCCTATTACCAAGTGTGCCCTTAAGTAGGGGTGGGCATGAGAGGCACAGAGAACACCCGGACAGCAATGAACTTCTACATCAACTTAGGAGTTTGGGGTGGCCTAGGGAGAGCGAGGGACAGCCCTCCCAGATGCTACAGGGGCCTACAGTGTCTAAAGTGACAAACAGTCACACCGAGATGCTTCTCCACTCTTTTGTCTTTCAACCCGAGCAGAAGAGAGAGCAAGGTGTCACAGAGTGTGGCAGCATGGGTGTGCCCTAAGGAAACCAAGGTGTCACACAGTGTGGCAACATGGGGTGTGTCCTAAAGAAACCGAAGGCTGAGGTCTCAGAGAAGCAGGATGTGCCTGAGTGAGCAGGGATAGGTTGAGATGAAGGGTGGGGCCTCCCATCCAGAGGCCGCGTGATGAAAGTAGGAACACGAACCAGGAGTAGCTGCAGGAGAGTGTGTGGTCCTGGCTTCAGGCAATGTCTGGGCAGGCACCTCACTGGACATCGGGGGCCGTTCTTCTCCAAGGTGTGGGTGGGGAAAGCTTCCTCTGGCTGTGAGTTGACACACATCACTACGTGGAAGGACCTGACAGTTGCCATCTGGAGTCACGGGCCCTCTTCAGCCCCAGAGCAGGCCTGTCCTTCATGTTCAAAAGAATGCTGTTCCATGTCACACCTAGGGAACACAGTCTCCTGAGAGCTACCTCCTTGCACAGTATCTCACTTCTCCTGAGGTTCTCTTGGTGAACACAGAACAGCAGTGGGAGGAGCCCCCCTCTTCCTGAGGGCAATGCAGCCCCCTCCCTGGGATTCTGGTTCCCCACCAAGCCTCTGTGCTGGGAAGACATTTGCCTTAATGGCTGAGGTAGGATCAGCCAGATCAGGGTAAACCACCTCCTGAAGAGGGAGAGACAGGGGTTGAGAATCCAGATAGTCATACACACCTTAACTGGGGCCCCCGTAGGTTGCTTTATAGCCTACAGCTAGTCTAACATGCTGTCTAATGTTAACTCAATGGGGAATCGGCCCGTTTTGCAACAGAGGGACCCAAGGCTGAGGATGGAAGACCTGGCTGCACATCTGGGGGTCTTCCCTTCCCAGAGTCCTCCAGCCTTGGTTGGGAAGGCTACGACCCACAGAGTAGCCCTGGAGCAAGGGGACAATGGGACCGGCTTAGGGTCTCAGACTGATCGCAACTGTGTTGTAAAATTGGTGTCTTCAGTAGCTCACCCAATCAATGTCCAACTGCCAGGCCAGCTGGGGAGGAGGAACTGAGGCTGTATGCTCAGGGTCTCTTCCCTTCTCTACTCCACTCATCCCCCTCCTTCAAATGAGGCTTCATTTCAGACTGTACAGCCCAGGTCACCAGAAGCTACTGTCAGCCTAGCGTTCCCCATCAGGGATCCCCGCAGCCCCTGCAGAGGACTCCACTGGCCTCATCTCCTCCAGGTCCACCCATGATTTCAAATTCACCTGTTCGACAGCACCAGGCCCAGCAGGGGGAGGGAGCCTCTGCAGCAACCGTGCTCCCAGTCCTTACTGTCAGTGGACACCAGACCGCAGTCAGGGGTCACGCTGCTCTTCAGTCAACCCTGGGAAGCAGGTGCTGTCCTCCCGTTTGACAGATGAGAGAGTAGAGCCCAGAGAGGATAAGAGGCCTTCCTGAGAGTGGTCAGCAGTGGCATGGCCAGATGAGAACCCAGGCAGCCCCAGATGTTCCATTGTGCCACTGTGAACCCCCAAGAGCCCATTACAAGGTGACCCCTTTATCTCCTCCCTTTGGGGACATTCTTCAGCTTCCCAGCCAGCTGACAAGTAGTACTCAGAGATGAACTAGCAGAAAGATCCCACAACTTCCCAGTGTCCCAGCCTGCCCTGCCTTCCCAGTCTGCTGCTAGCACACCAACCCTGTAGATTTTAGAGCTCAGGGCGAAGAAAGACCTGGACCAGGTGAATTTTGCAAAGCTCTCCACATTCAGAAAATAGTCATGTGATGAGTTCCAGACCTCGAGCCGTCTTCCTGTCCCTCTGTGGGGTCTTAAACAGAACCCTGATGCCCCACCTCATTACCCCTGGACCAAGGTACCGGGGAGGGGCAGGGAAGCTGAAGAATATCCCAAATACCAAGCTAGGATGGACAACAAGGGGGTGTCCCTTCCTTGGCCTTCATTTCCAGGGTGATTGGGAGAATACGAAGGTACAGGCCCAGATCTGCTCCAGCTGGAAGAGTGTGGGCCGTGAACCAGGACGAGAGTGAGTCTACGGTACCCAGTCCCTTCCCCACCTTCTAGAGTCCCTGCCGTAGGCTAAGACCCACTGCCTCCATCCACAGTCCTCACTACCTTGATTTGGATAAAGATAAATATTCCATCTGCCACCTAGTACCTAGGTCCCAATGGAAGGCAGACACTTTGTCTCAAACTACCTGGGGAGCCCCTGAGATCCCAGATCCTAGCAGAGGGTAGCAGTGGGGTCAGGCAACACTGCCGACCTAAGAGCACACCCGGAAGGGCGTAACTGGAGGTCACGGAGAGGTCTCTGCAGAAATACAACCTGGAGAGTAGCAGAAGGACAAAGAGCCCCAGCTGCTCCGGCCACATACTCAAGAGGACAGTTCCAGGACTCATGGACTAGGGGTCCTGGGTCATCAAGAAATAAAGAGGTCTCCACAAACCCCCAGTGAACCAAATAAAAGGTACATAGAATGAACGGTTCAGAGAATTCTGAGAACCGAGGGCACCCCTCGCCTGAAGATCAGGCATGAAGGATGGTGGAATTAGCAATATGGTGTGTTCTCATATTCTCAATCTCACTAGGGCACCCGCTGGCCAACAGAGTCCTGATGACCAGAATTAAGCCCACTCTGAGGCCAGTGCTACTGCAGCAAACTGAAGTCCTGGCTTCTTGAGTTTTGTTTTTAGTATGGTAAAATACACATGCACATAAAAACTCACATCCCAACGTGAAAGTATACAATTCTGAGGTATTGATATCATCTTAGCCTGCAAGTATGTTTAATTATTGAATGTAAATAAAAACACACCCACAACACTATTTCCAGAAATTTTCATCATCCTGAGTGGAAACCCCATCCCTCCTCCTCCAGCCCTGGCCACAGTGAGTCTGATCTCAGTCCTTGTGGGTGGATCTCCAGAAGGAGGCTAACTCCTACGAATCTTGCTATAACTGAAGAGGAATCTGCCAGCCTGCTTCCCATGTGGCTGAGCCACTCCGCATCCTCAGCAGCTGTGCAGAAGGCTCTAGCTTGTCAATGTCACCTGTGGCCAAGCTGGTTGGTTGGTCTGTTGGTGTTGAAACAAGATCGCATGTAGCCCAACTGCCCTCGAGCGTGGTATGAAGTCAAGGACAACTTTAAGCTTCTGATCCTCATTCCTCCACCTCCTGAGTGCTGGGATTACAGGCATGCAGCACCACACTTGGGTACTTGCAGTGCTGGGGTTTGAACCCAGGGCTTTGTGCATGCTAGGCAGGCACTCTATCAACTGAGAATGCATTGGTCTTGGTTTCTAAGGCTCCCAGTGGGGAGCAGGACCTTAGTAAGGATCATAACCTTTGGTGAAGGCTGCCTGTCTGTCTGGTCAACATCTGTGTGCTTGGATCAAGAGCAGTGGTTCTCAATCTGGGTTGTGATCTTTTGGGGGTCAAATAACCCTTTCACAGGGGTTTCCTAAAATGATCAGAAAACACAGATATTTCCATTACAATTTGTAACAATAGCAAAATTACAGTTGTGAAGTAGCATGAAAGTAAGTTTATGGTTAGGGTCACCACAACATGAGGAACTGTATTAAAGGGTTGCAGCATTAGGAAGGTTGAGGACCACTGCTGTAGAGGGATGCACTCAGAAGTAGCATTGCCCCTGGGTGGTGGCGGGGCATGCTTTTAATCCCAGGACTCAGGAGGCAGAAACAGGTGGATATCTGTTTTCTACAGAGCAAATTCCAAGACAGTCAAGACTATACAATGAAATTCTGTCTCGAAAAATCAAAAACAAACAAACAAAAAGGAAGTGATATCGTTACATGCTCTGACAACAGTTGTACTTGCTGAGCCTCCTCCCTTGCTCCAGTACCCCTTAGCAATGCATTTGCACTTCTCTGAAATAAAGGTCCCTCAGAAGGGACCAGCCCTCTCTGGGCTCTGCACACTTCCCCAGCTGGTGGCAAGTGGCCAGTCAGTTGTGCTGGCTCCCAAATGTGTTTCTGACAGCTCATTTGTCATTGTAATTATTGTTTGTAATGTAATTAAATGTTATGTTAATGGACAAATCAGAAGTGCACAAACACAGGGAAACGCTTTTGATGATAATTCAGTTGGATGCTTTGAAAGGCAGTTATAAATGAGTCACCGAAAACCAAGCTGTCAAATTTGGTGTCGGCGAGACAAATGTAAATAATTCGGGACAAGAAAAAGTCAGAATCCAAATGCGACCTGCTGGCCACTTTACAGTGCTCTTTAAAAATGGCCTCCACTTCAGAGGATCCAAGCTGGGTTCTGGAAAACATCTTTCATTCCCTCCCACTGGTATGGAGCAAACTAGGCCTTCACGGGATAATCAAATTAGGAAAGAGTGGGCTGTAAGTCGTGGAGGCACGGACACAGGCAGGGAGAGGGCCACGGGACAACAGTTGCAGCAGCGTGGAGTGAATCAGCCAGTGTGGCCCCAAGGCTGACTGGTCACCACCTAGGAAGAGGTAGGCAAAAATGCTACCAGACTCTCTACTGCTCCGGCTGCACAGTAAGTACAACAGGGAAGATGCTAACGCAACAGGCATTCATGTCTCATGGTTCTGCAGCGTCCAAGACCAAGATACCCACTGATTCAGGTCCTGGAGATGGAAAGGGCCCCTCTCTCATTGCATCTTTGCAAGGCCAAAGAGATTATCTCTCCTGAGTCTCTTGAATAAGTCTTAGAACCTGATGAGAAGGCTCCTGTCCTCTGGTCCCTTGAGGGCTGGGCTTCAGTGCACAGATTAAGTGAGGGACATAAGGCTTCCATCTATAGCCCACTTACACCTTCCAGAATTAGGAGGGAATGTATTTCTGGCTGTGGTGGTGGTGGTAGCACGCATGTGCACACACGTGTGGGGGGCGGGGGCAGGAGAGAGATATGGGGAGATGGGTGAGGTTATTATTGAAGTGAGGTCTGGCTTTGTAGCCCAAACTGGCCTTAAACTTACCATCTTCCTGCTGCCGCCTCCCTAGTGCCACAACTGGGTGTGCACCACCACACCTGCCTCCATTTCTAGTGGTTTCTTTTTAAGATTACACTTAATTTAGTTACTAAGCGGGTGGGTGTCCATATGCCAAGGTCAGAGGACAGCTTTCAAGAGCTGGTTCTTTTCCTTCTGCTATGTGGATCCTGGATTGAATTCAGGCAGTCGGGCCTGGCAGCAAGCTCTCTCACCTGCTGAGCCAACTCGCTGGCCCCATTTCTGTTGTTTTTAGCCATGTGGTTTATATCATTATTTAGGGAAGTCCAAGCAATTAATGCAATGAATAAAATAGGTAGGAAACACGCCCCCCCCCCACCGTGTGTGTGTGTGTTGCATGTATGTAGCTGTCTTACTTTTCTATCACTGTGATCAAGCACCATGACCGAAGGTATTTGTAAAAGGAAGGATTTGATTTGGTCTGTGGTTTCAGAGAGATTCCCTGATGGCAAAGAGAAGGAACAGCTAAGAGCTCATATCCTGGCCCATGCCCACTGGGCAGTGGGCACTAGTCTTTTGAGATCTCAAATCCTGCCCCCAGGAACACACCTCTTCCAACAAGTTCACACCTCCCAATCCTTCCCAAACAGTTCCACCAACTGGGGACCAAATATTCAAATATATGAGCCTAAGAGGGGGAATTCTGATCCAAACCACCACCATAGTGATGGTGGAGATGTGTGGCCACGGGGACACACGTGAAGATCAGAGCAGGACAAATCAGGTACCTCTCTATATGTCACCCTAGCCAGTTCTCTTCAGAAAGAATCTGTCCCTGGACCTGAATCTGCTTAGGGAGTCCTAGCCTATCCCTTCCCTCTAATGCTGCAGTTACAGGCTCATACAGCCATGCCTGGCTCCGCACGTGGGTGCTAGGATCTAAACTCAGGCCCTCAGACTTGTAGAGCAAACAATCTTATTCACTCAGCCATCTCCCTAGTTCTAAGGCACAGATTTTTTTTTAAGGATTTCCCATTTCAATTGATTTTATCAATGAATCCACCTCCCACCCAGTCCCCAGCATCACCACCTCCACCTCCACAGTCCATGAGTGAATGCTATACACAGTGGTGACAGATGCTATGTGCTGTGATAACAGATGTTACGTGCATTGATAACAGATGCTATGTGCAGTGATAATGGATGCGACGTGCAGTGATAACAGATGCTACATGCAGTGATAACGGATGCTACGTGCATTGATAATGGATGCTTACATGTAGTGATAACGGGTGCTACATGCAGTGACAATGAATGCTGTGTGCAATAACAATGGATGCTGTGGTAGTGACAAGGGGTCAACCAGAGGCTCTGCCACTTAGCAACCTGACTGTGAGCCTGGTTCCTAAACCCAAGCAGGACCTTGGGAAAGTTCCCTAATTGCCCTGAACATCAATCCTGTGACTGTGAATCCAGTCACTCACTTGCCCATCCTACACACATTTCCTGAGCATTGCTTTCTATTCAAGAATCTTAGCACACTAAGCAGAGCAGATGGCCCCTGCCTTCACACACATGTCCACATGTAATATGCACATCGTCTTGGTTTACTTTCTATTGCTGTGATAAAACACCACGACCGAGAACAACTTAGGGGAGAGAGGGTTTATTTGGCTTACAGGTTACAGTCCATCACCAAGGCAAACCCAGGCAGGAACTCAAAGACAGAAGCTGAAGCAGAGGCCATGGAGGGGCGCTGCTTGCTGGCTTGTTCCCCACAGTATGCTCAGCCTGCTTTCTTATATCACTCAGAACCACTACCCTAAGGGTAGTGTCACCCACAGTGGTCTGGGCCCTCCTGCATTAGTCATTAATCAAGAAAAATCCAGCAATGGCAGGCAGATCTCTGTGAGTTTGAGGTCAGCTTGGTCTGCATAGTGAGTTCCAGGACAGCCAGAGCTACATAGTGAGACCCTGTCTCAAAACAAAATAAGAAGAAAACGAAAGAAAATGTCCCCCCACACACACACACACTTACCTACAGGACGACCTGTTGGAGGTCTTTTCTCAATGTAGGTTCCTCTTCCCAGATAACTCTAGCTTGTGTCAAGCTGACAAAAATAACTAGCCAACACAGCGCGTGAGCACATGTGCGCGCGTGCGCGCGCACACACACACACACACACACAGAAACCAGGCCAAAGAGGAGAGGTGACCTGAACTGCCTAGGCTATCCAGGAGGAAAGTTGAAACACTGTTTCTAGAATCTTGCCTGGGATCTCTGGACCCCCAATCCCACACTTACCATCTTGCCTGGTTTAGTCCTACTGGGGCCTGGGCAAAGATAAGATCTCAGATGAATGACCACCCTACCCTACTGGCTCCAGGCTTGGGAGCATAACCCTAAGAGGGGCCCCTTGTCCCATAGCAGTGCTCTTCGTTACTTTATGACAAGTTAGGTGTGGCTCTGGTTTCCAAGACAAGTGGCCAAGCTACTCTGTGACAAAGAGCCACACCCCTCCCCCCCTGGGAGGGGAATAGAGCTGTGGGCAGCTGTCCCCTTGGGAGGACACAGTAGATGGCTGAGGAGGATGGCGTGCCTGGGTTCCCTCCTCCCCGTGGGCTCGCTCCTCCTCCTCCTCCTCCTCAGCCCTGAGACCTGGGGAGAATACGGTGTAGTCCGCGTCGTGTCAAAGAACTGGAGCAAGGACTACTGTGTCCTGTATAGCTCCGACTACGTCACCCTGCCCCGGGACCTGCACCACGCCCCATTCCTGCCTCTGTACGACGGCACCAAGACACCATGGTGTCCAGATGAGGACTCCTTCCACCAGGCCCAGGACATCTCCCCCAGGCAGCAACCCTTTCACCAGACTGCTACCATGGTGATGCGTGGCAACTGCAGCTTCTATGCCAAGGGATGGCTGACTCAGAGCCAAGGTGCCCACGGGCTGCTCATTGTGAGCCGGGCCGGCGATCAACAGTGTTCAGACCCCATCTCAAAGCCCCAGGACCCCAGCAAACCCCGGCCTGCTCTCACCACCCCAGTGGCTGTGCTCCGTTACACCGACATGCTGGACATCCTCAGTCACACCTACGGTGACACCAACGTCCGGGTGGCCATGTATGCTCCCCCAGAGCCCATCATTGACTATAACATGGCAGTTATCTTCATACTGGCTGTGGGCACTGTTGCCGCGGGTGGCTACTGGGCTGGCCTGATGGAAGCAGATCGGCTGCAGAGGCGCCAGGCCCGAGGAGGAGGGGACCTTGGTGGTCACAATCAGCCACGAGTAGTAAGAGCCCAGAGGTTCCAGAGGACCTGGGAAGAGGAAGAGGACGACGATGTGCCTGTGGATTTCACACCGGCCATGACAGGCGCTGTGGTCGCCATGTCCTGTTCCATCATGATTCTGCTCTACTTCTTCTACGACTGCTTTGTCTACGTCATGATTGGAATCTTTGGTCTGGGTGCCACTACTGGCCTCTACAGCTGCCTGGCACCCATAGTCCGCCACCTGCCCATATGGCAAAACCAGCGGGCACTGCCTGGCCACCGGACTTATCTGAAGTTGCCATTATTACTGCTGGCAGGCCTGAGTTCCATGGTGACTCTTCTCTGGGTTGTCTACCGCAATGAGGACTGTTGGGCTTGGCTCCTGCAGGACACCTTGGGTGTTGCCTACTGCCTTTTTGTCCTGAGGCGGGTGCGGCTGCCCACGCTCAAGAACTGCACCTCATTCCTGCTGGCCCTGCTGGCCTTCGATGTCTTCTTCGTCTTTGTCACGCCCCTCCTCACCAAGACCGGGGAGAGCATCATGGTGGAGGTCGCATCAGGCCCGGCAGATTCTTCAAGCTATGAGAGGCTCCCCATGGTGCTCAAAGTGCCCCGACTGAGATTCTCAGCCTTGACGTTGTGTGACCAGCCTTTCTCCATCCTTGGCTTTGGTGACATTATTGTCCCTGGCTTCCTGGTGGCCTACTGTCATCGCTTTGATGTGTAAATCCACTCTCGCCAGGTCTACTATATTGCCTGTACGGTGGCCTATGCCGTAGGCCTGCTGGTCACCTTCATCGCCATGGTCCTCATGGAGATGGGTCAGCCTGCACTGCTGTACTTAGTGTCCAGCACCCTGCTCACTAGCCTTGCTGTGGCTGCCTGCCGCCAAGAGCTTACCCTTTTCTGGACTGGCCAGGGCAGAGCTAAGATACCTGCTGGGCCTGTGGCAGAGCCCTGCATTGCTTCTGGGGTAGGCTCCAAGCTCAAGCTGGAGGGCGTGGCAGATTCTCACAGAGCCAACAGGTTTGAGGAGGCCACTGACCAAGACAGCAACCCTGAGGATGACATGTCAGAGATGGTCATCCTATCGGAGGACGAAGCCACAAGTCCAGAGGGCCACAGTGAGAGCTCCGAGGGCTGGAGCGATGCCAACTTGGATCCTGATGAGCTGTCCCCTGGCTCCCCCATGGCCCTGGAGGAGCTGATGCCTCTGGCCATGTTGACACCACTGATCCCACCAATGCCACCCCCCTCAGAGTTGGGTCACATCCACACCCAGGCTCAGGCCCATGATGCCAGTCTGCCCTGGGTGGGGCTGCACAAGAGAAAGGGCTTGAAGGTGAAGAAGAGCATGTCAACGCAAGCTCCCCTATGAACAGAGCTCCCTGGGACCTGGACCTCTCAAAGGGCTTCCGGAACACTGCACGACAAAGCTAGACAGGATAAGAGATCAGGCATTAGAGAAACTCCTATCTTCCTCTGGGGTCTCTTTGCTTGTTAAGACTGAAGGACAATAGTGGCATAGAATAAGCTATGCAAAGCTGGGAAGGTCCCTGTGGGCTTGTGCCCACAAATTGAGCAAAGGGGAAACTGAGGCTCAGGGAAGTCATGTGACTCACAGGTCCACTCAAGATTTGTCCCTCCAGAGTTCCCTGGGTAGCAACTTGCCCTTTCCCTACCTGTCCGGCTCCTCAAGCCAAAACCCCCGACCCCTTACTCTGGCACACAGCCACCCATCCACCTTCTTCGATCTCCAACATCAGCACCCCATATGGCTTCTTGCTCCCTTCACATCCTCTTCCTCCCTATTTGCATATGCTGTTCCCTCTCCTGGATGCCTTTCCTGTCACAGAAACACCCCAGCCCCAGGAAATCTTGAGGCTTCCTTCCAACCTTAGCTCACGTGGGTTTGCTGATCCCCTCAGTTCAAGGCCCAGACATCAGCACTCAGCCCCATCCCTGAGACATTGAACATGACCCTGCCGCATGAGGTAGCAGGCACGGGGGGGGGGGGGAGTACCCTGTCATCCGGAAGAGCAGGAGTAGAGAGTATAGGGCAGGCAACAACCTAAAGCCAGGAGCGCACATGGCCAGCTCTCGCTGACTGCATAAGGGGAGGGTTCTGTAGGACTCAGAGGTGCCATCTGCATATAATGTGGCTTGTAGTACTGTATCCTCTGAAGCAGGGGCATGGACAGAATGACCTCCTTAGAACTCCACTCGGTTTTAGACCATGTGGTATGTCTAAAAGCTGTTTGATTGGAGCAACTAGGCCATAGAGTGAGGGAGGGTCTTCTGAAAGAGGCCCTATTGGGGGATGGGGGGAGGTGGTAATGTCCCAAGAGACAGTGCTGCAAAGTCAGAGTCATAGAGCTGGAGACCTCAGCCTCACACTGACTTAGAGTCTGTCACTTAATGGAGACTGACCCACTCCGTGCTCAACGGGATGAGCAGTACACTCTTTGTAGGATTATCATAGGTCAGAAAAGGTGTCTGTCTGGTGACCAGCACCCGGAGGGAGGACGAGCTACAGGCTTTCGTCCTTTCTTCATGAAGTGCTCAGGCCTTGTTCATATCCGTGTACCCGTTACTCTTTGGTTTTCTTGTCCTTTATAGTAGAGCTCAGCTTTGTGCGGGCGAGGGCTTTGTCCTCCTTGTTCATAGGTGTATTTCTGAGCCAAGGACAGAGATTGGAGTGTCATAGGTATTTGGCTTCTGTTTGCTAGATGAAGGAAGGAAAGAAGGGAGGAAGATAGGAGGGAGGGAGGGAGGGAGGGAGGGAGGGAGAATAGGAAGGAGGGAGGGAGAATAGGAGGGAGGGAGGGAGGGAGTTAGGCACCGATCTCATTTGAACTGTGGAGGACAACATGTCTCCATAAAGAAAGACCCCATTGTCTAGGCCTTTTTCTTGGAGTTCGGTCAGAGCCCATAGGCATCTCAGAGCCCAACCCACTTTCAGGGAAGAAGCACATCACAGCAAACAGTGGCTTCAGACACAGTGGACAGGATAGGGTGAAATGCCTGAGCCCTGACTCTGACCTGAGGTATTGGCAGACCCTCCCACAGCAGCCAGTGGCCATCTGGCCTGGACAGAGGGGCCGCCATAGGTCCTGGCTCATTCCCAGCCCAGGCAGCCTCCCCACGGCTGGCCTGCGTCACTGGACCCACGGGGCAGGCTGTACCCCTGCCAGGCCTGAAAGGGAGGGCTGGAAAGAGCCCAGGCCTCAGCCCCCTCAGCCCTGAGTGAGAGGCAGGCAGGAGGCTTCCTCTCTGGGTCATGTGCCACAGGAAGTTCTGAAGATGCCAGCCACCACAGGTGCAAGAGCCATGAGGCTGACGAAGGCCTTCAAGGAGCAGAACTGTGAGGAGGGTCTGGTCAGGGCAACTAACCTTGCTTGTTTACCAGAGTCCGGGTGGGCAGAAGCCATTCATAGATCTGCTTAGTATGTGCTATTGGAACAGAGACGTACCCATAGGGATTTGGAGAACAGGCCCACACTGGAGTTAACCCAGCATGCAGTGGTCACCAGTGTCCCAGGCACCCCAGTGCAGCCAAATCTCAGCTCCTCGGTGGGAAATCATTCCTCCCTGTGAAAACCCAGCTCCCCTGGGGGCAACCCTCTATCCCCCTCTCTCCCCAGGATGCCTTGGGGAAGTTTTTGTGTGAATAACCTAAGCTCCAGAACTCACTATGGACTGACTCTTTCTCCACACTCTGCTCCCTGCCCTCACCTGCAGGTGTCTCCCCAAACCCAGGCCTCTCTCCTAGGACTCCTCTGAGCCCCATTCCTGGGGTCCCAAGCTCAGGCAAAGGAAGCACAGCCTGAGTGTGCAACTCATCTAAGTCCCTGCCTGCACCTGCTGAGCTGCTGGGCCCAGAGGGGCTGGGAAGGGGCAGGAGAGACCCGGGGCCTGTTTTCTTTTCATTTTTTTTCTATTTTTGCGTCAAAGAACTACCACAGCAACTCTGCCTACTGCAAGCAGGTCTAGGCAATGACTCCAAGTCGCTGTCTCTGTCGCTGTCACTGTCACAGCCTGGAATGTTTAAACAGAGACACAGAAACTCAGCTTCCTATCAGGTACTCAGCTGGGGACACATTTGAAAAGTAAGAGTTCCTGAGCCCAATGTTCTGATCTGTACTTCAGTGGGACCAGGTCTCTATGGGTTTGAAGGGTCCCATCTCTGCCTCAAGTTGAGTCTTGAAAATTGGGTCCTGGTCCCACTATGCAGGGTGAGAAGACAGACAAAAGTTCAAGGTACAGAACCCAGGGCAGCATATATGTCCCACCATCTTCTCATAGATTTATGCCCCTGCCAGGGCCCTGGACCCACAAGTCTATCCCCCCACAGAGGTTCAGGCTCCACTAGACTTTACTGGTCAATCCTTAGACAGGAGGAATTGAGTCGGCATCACCAATTCACCAGTAAGATTTATCCTACACTCAAGAATATTTTGACACGAAAGCAAAGGTTAATTTTATCTGTTCATCATGTATACATCATAAGTGATACATAAGACCTGATACATCATAAGTGCTCAAGAAAGTAGTCGTCAAACCAATTACGATGTAAATGAATACTCCCCCTTGTTAGCTGGTACTATGGGGACATAAAGTATCTTTACCCACTAAAAGGACAAAGTAGCATTACCTGGCCTGGCATTTGTGTTCAGTGTTAGGCCATCTGGGAATGAACAGAACCCTGTTCATTTCTGGCACAGCCAGAAATCTCAGTGTTGCAGTTGCCACTATTGGATGGTACTGTTTCTACCCAGAGACCTCCTTCTATGTGCCTGCCCCTCCCCCCACTTTGCAAGTCAACTTCCTAGGGATTAAACTAAGTAGCTGGACCAAGTCATATTCTTCCAGAGCAGCCTAGAGCTGGCAGACTCCACCTGGGTGTTGGAAAGACAAAGACACAGGAAACTGCATATGTACACACGCACCCAAGCATACATGAGTGCTAAACTATATTGCTTGAACAGACATGCACACACGCACACACACACACATGTAGCAAGCTTGCATTCCTTAGTATACACCTCACCACAAACACACATATACACACACAGTCTAACCTGCTCTCCTCAGAGCCAGTCCTGCCCAACTGGGCCTTTCCTAGTTCATGCAGTTGGAGGCTCTGAGGATATCTGTCTGAGCAGGTAGGAGACACCAGTCCCTGGTACATGGAGAACGAGTTAATGGCTGGCCAAGAGTGGCACTGGGGCTCAGCCCCTTGTGCTTTGCATGGCCTCTAACAGTGGCTTTTACTCAGACTCTTGCTAGGCTTGGGGGCAGGCTTGGGTGATGACCCTAGCTGCGGTCTGCTCCCACTTCTTTAGATGTGGGTTTCCGGCCCCGCTAGTCCTCTGCTTCCTGTATCGTCCAGCCTGTGGGACTTAAGGAAGAGCCAAGGCAAGAGCCTCAAGATATCAACCAAGGTTCCAAGTGGCCCACTTCCATGCCGAAGCTGCATCTGCTTCTCTCTGGGACCTCATTTAATCCCAATCAGCGCTCCATAGGCCTTCAACTTGATCCTTTTAAGGAATTTGGTGACAGACTCCAGGGTCCCCAGCAGAGAGCCAATGAGGACCTGGGAAAGGAAATGAAAACTCAGAAAAAGCCAGGGCCTGCTGTAGTCAAACAACAGAAAAAGGACCGCACTCCAGGCTCCTGCCTCCCAGTCCAACACGTGGAGTAAAATCCCATCCTCATCCTCCTAGTTCTTTGGAAACATACGTCTCCCCCACCCCAGGAAAGATCTAGGCCCATTGCTCCCTTACCTCATTCCCCTCTGTAGATATAGACACCACCAGTTCTGCATTCCCAATGAGAAGTTTTTCACCTGATGAGGTGTGGCACCTCCCCAGCTAGGGAGCAAGGGAGGACGCAGCTAGACCTGTCTCCCCGACCTGATCTTAAGTCCGGCATCACCTTTGTTTACCGAGACTTTGAACAAGTGTGAACCTTCCCTGTGAGCCCACTTTGCCCTCTGTAAAGTGGACCAATAATACCTACCTGTGCTTTGCTTAAGATAAAACATGCAGACACACAGCTGATACTTGCTAAACGCTTAGAACAGCTTAGTACGGCAGGTGGTGAGTTATACACCAGCCAAGTTAGCAGGTTTCCAAGACGGCACCCAGTTAGTTTACCCAGAATCCGCTTCCCTGGAGGCAGTGAGTGGATGGTATGGGTGTCACTACTAGGAAGAGGCGTTGCTATGGGTTACCAGAACAACCAGACCATTGCTGCTGTTTTAGCCTTCAACCCTGATGTTTGTGTTCTCCTGTGCTGCCACCTGCTGGTCAATATATGTGTGTGCAGGTGCTGGAATAATATAAATAAGTCACTTTCCAGGGTTGTGGTGTCCCCAGTGGTCCATGATTGACCCTTTAGGATCTTACCTTTGTGAGGCAGTGAAAGCAACCTGGGAAGGCATTGTGGTTCTTAGAGGAAGTAACTGCAGCAGGTAAAGGTGGGTAAAGACAATCCCTACTCCTCACGTGGCTTGCCCGCCCGCAGACCACAGTGAGCCAGTGTTCTCAGGAGCAAAGGCTTCTCCACAAGGCCTGCCCTAGTGTGCGCACCTCCAAACTCACAAGAACTTATCAGCTGTGGTAGTTAATTCTGTTCCTAAACAAACTCCTCCCAGTGTGGCTGTTGTTTGAGACAGGTTCTGGCCTTGAACTGATGATTCTCCCGCCTCTGGAGATGAGAGCCCCCAAGCAGTATTTTCAAGTGCACGCTCTATCTTTGTGCCTCTGGTCTAAGAATGCTCATTTAGGTGCCCCCTGATGTGCGAGTCTAGGAGAGCGAGCCCAAGCCTCACTCCCTGACCCTCCTGGGATGACCCCACCCACCAAATGACTGGAGGGGGATTTCAAAATCATGGTGATCGCAAAGGCCTTCCAGAACAAGAAAGAGAGAGAGAGAACAGCCTGCCCACGGACATTCAGCAAACCCTCCCCTGGTACAAAGTGTGCTCTTGCCTCGCCTCTCTAGGCCTGGTTCTCCAAAGCCGCTTGCACACCAATTTTGGAGAAATGGTTGTTCAAATACTTTACCCATTTTGAATCAGGTTACTGTAAGCTACAGTATCCGGCAATTTTTGTAAGATGGATCTAGTGATTTTTTTTTTTTATTTCCAAAGAACCAGGATGTGAAAGTCTTTAAGCTCCCAATGCATTTAGTAAGCTATTTCCCAAATAACACTTGCCAGGTTCTCCTCTCGTGAGCTAGAACATGGAAGAGACCAAAATCGTCCCCAGCAGCAGCTCCGCTAACTTGATATGACGGAAAGTTGTATCAGTCTTGGTTTGGACGTCTCGAAGTTCCTGTGAGGCTGGACGTCTACTTCCATATTCTGGTCTGTTAAGGGAACATTCTTCATTCCGGAGCTTAGAGTATCTGGTCAGTTACCGTCTCCTGCAAGTCCTACCCTGGAAAGCTCTTTGGCATCTGTCACAAACACTGTCAAAACTATAGATGGAAGGAGGAAGGGGGAGGGCTGGAGAGAAGTTGGACCGCAGCTACCAAGTTACAGATGCTATTTTTTGGCGATGAGGGTAGCGACATTAATAATAGACTGCGTATTTCCAAATAGCAAGAAGAATCTTCAAATGTTCTCTTCACAGTGAAATGATAACTGTTTGAGGTGATAAGTATTCTATTAATCACTCAACTCTGATCATTTTCACATCATATGCATGTATCCAGACACCAGACAGACCTCAAAGACATATGCAATTATGTGTTCAATTTTGTAAAATATAAAGCCCAGACAAGTGTGCTAGTGCACACCTTTAAGCCCAGCACTTGGGAGACAGACGCAAGCAGATCTCTATGAGTTCAAGGCCAACCTGATCTACATAGCAAGCTCCAGGCCAGCCATGACTATGTAGTAATAATTTGTCTCAAAACAAACAATGTAAAGCCTGTTTCTAGATGCTGTCCCATTTCCTGGGCCATTAGGATCCTTGTTTCAAATAAAAATACAGCAAATGTCTATTATGTCCCTCCAGTGCCTGCCCAGTAAGTCAGTCCCCCGCCCCTCAGCCTGGGGTTTAAGGCCACCCAGGTTCCTTCTCTTGCCCTGGCCAAACTTAGCTCCCAGGAGCCGCTGAGGCCCTGAGTCATTCTTACATGGGTCTAGGCACTCACCCTCCCCATACCCACACTCTGCGGTTCTGCTGACCCAGAACTTTGTCCTGGTTCCCACACTGAATCTTCTCTGAGGCTCCACCAGTGGTTGGCAGTCCAGCTATGCTGGGTACTGTCCAAGGTCCTGGAGAGAAACTTGGGACCTGATCTACGGCAGAGAGGGTCTCACCAAGGAAGGCAGGTAGGTGGGGTGGAGGGCACAGGTATGTCTCCCCTTCCTACTTATCTCTTCCTCCCCTACCCTCCTTTCCTCCTCCCATTCCTCCCTCTTTCTTCACTCTCTCCTTTTCTCTCCAGGGTCTGGTAGCCCAGTCCACCATCAAATTCTCTATGTAGCCAACTAAAGATGACCTTGAACTTTTATCTTCCTGCTTCTGCCTTTATTCCCTTTATTCTGGGATTATAGGTGTGCGCCACCTCACTTGGCTGTGCTTGAACTCAGGACTTTGTGCATGCAAGTGCTCAGCCAACTGAATCACCTCCCCAACCTTTTTATTTTATTATTTTTAAGGTGGGAGACGGTGCTGCCCAAGCTGGCCTCCAACGTCTGAGCTCAAATCATCCTTCAGAACTCAGTTTCCCTAAAAGCTAGGACTAACAGGTATATGCCACCATATACATCACAAGTGCACTCTGGGGCTGGAGAGATGGCTCAGCTGTTAAAGGCTAGGCTCACAAGTGAGTTCTGATAGGCACCCTGTAGAGGCTAGCCGTGGAGGCATAAACCTATAATCCCAGCACTTGGTAGGAAATCGTGAGAAAGTATCCAATTTGAGGTTAACCTGAACTATGTAGCAAGAATCATTCAAAGAAAAGTGTCAGGCCAGTGAGATGGCTCAGTTTACCACGCAAATCTGATTGCCAGAACTCCCCAGAGTTGATCCCAGAATTTACATGTTCTCCATGGTGCACGTGCCCCTCTACACATCATAAACACTCAATAACAGTAATAATAATAATAATTTAAAGATCAAACAGAAAGAAGACAAACCCTTTGTCTTCAAAGAATAGAAACTTCCTCAGAGGAACTCAGGCAAAATAGCCACAGAAGTCTCACAAAACCAGGACAAGCAGCCAGGCTGGGCTCATGGAAACAGGACCATGAAAGCCTTCAGCCTTCCCATGCTTTAGCTTCTGTGAGCCTTCTCTTTCTCCTCTGCCCTCACCGAGCTAGTTGACCCTCTCATTTTGCTTTTGGTCCATGGAGGTATTGTTCCCGACTCCACATCCCTGCATCTCTGTCTAGGGGTCATCACCAAAGGCAAGAGTTTATGCAATCCAGCACTCAGAATCTCAAGAGAGAGTGATACTGCCTGGCTTTGGTTTACCATTTGGCCAGGCTTTCAATCTTGGCCGTGGATGAGCCTTTGGGCCCTTGACTCCTGGATCCACCCGTGGTTCAACCAGCCGAGGCTGAAGTGAGGCCAAGAAGAGCAGGGTCAGGTGGTGTGACGGTGGTTCCAGCCCCGGGTGAGTGTGTGCATAGCCAATTCTCCAGCTGTAGCGAGCAGTGGTTCAGGAAATATGGTCCTAGATCCTGCAACCTCAGCACTGGATGGAATTTTGTTTAAAATCCATATTCCTAAGCCAGGCCCAGCTCTGCTATGTCTAAAACTTGAACTAAGTTGCAGCCATTTGGGTGATTACATGTGAACCAGAATGGAAGCATCATTACTCTAGAGCAGAGGCCGCTTTTATGGAAAAGCATCAGACAGTAAAGACCTCGGGCTTTGCTTCCTCCATTAAGCCTCCAGTGTGTCTTAGTTAGAGTTTCTATTGCTGTGAAGAGACACCATTGTAGACCAAAGTTTCTGATCTGTCTGGTCCTGCAGTTGTTCAGTCCCAAAGAAACACACAGAGGCTTATATCAATTATAAACTGCTTGGCCTCTTAGCTCAGGCTTATTATTAACTATCTCTTACAACATAAATTAACCCATAATTCTTATTTATGTTTAGCCATGTGGCTTGATACCTTTACTCAGTTAGACGTTCTCCTCTTGCTTCCTCTGCATCTGACTCTGCCGTTCCTCTTCCCAGAATTCTCCTATTCTTGTCACCCTGCCTATACTTCCTGCCTGGCTACTGGCCAATCAGCATTTTATTAAACTAATACTAATGACAAATCTTTACAGTGTACAAGAGCATTATCTCAAAGCACACCATGACCACAACAACTCTTAGAAAGGGAAACATTTAACTGAGTGACTTACAGTTCAGAGGTTCAGTCCATTATCATCATGGTGGAACACGGCAGCATGCAGCAGACATGGTGTTGGAGAAGGAGCCGAGAGTTTTACATCTTGATATGCAAGCAACAGGAAGTGAACTAACTCAGTGGGCGTGGCTTGAGCATGGCTTGACCTCAAGCCCACCTCCACAGTGACACACTTCCTCCAACGAGACCACACCTACTTCAACAAGACCACAGCTCCTAGTGCCACTCCCATTGGGGGTCATTTTCTTTCAGACCACTGTGGGGTATAATGCCTAAGCAGCCGTACTCATCAGATAACAAAGATGGAGCAAACACAGCAGGCAGAATTCTCAAGTGACCCCACCCCACCCACCAGTGTCCTTGACCCAGGTAAAGCTCTCCCCTTGGGTGCAAGGCAGAATCTGTGGCTATGAAGTGATGCCTCCATGGTGCAAAGTGAAGACATTTCACAGACACATTCTTAGCTGCCTCTGAGGGAAGCAAAGGAGAGGCTGGCCCAGTGTGCCTGGCTTAATCACATGAGCTCCTTAAAGGGAGTTTCGAGGTGGAACTGGGGAGGTGATTCGGTGGTTAAGAGCATTGACTGTCAGGGGCCTGGGTTCGCACCCACATGGTGGCTCACAGCTCTCTGTGACTCCCAATGTCAGGGTGCCAGGGGACCCAATGTCTTCTAGCCTCTACAGAGACCAGGCATACAGAGACCAGAGGCCATGGTGCAAGACACACATGTGGGCAAAACAACCGTGCACATCAAATAAAAGTTAAAAAAATTAAAGAGAGTTTAGAGGTAAGAGACAATAAACCTTCCTGGGCAGTGGTGGCGCACACCTTTAATCCCAGCACTTGGGAAGCAGAGGCAGGAGGATCTCTGTGAGTTCGAGGTCAGCCTGGTCTACAAGAGCTAGTTCCAGGAGAGGCTCCAAAGCTACAGAGAAACCCTGTCTCGAAAAGAGAGAGAGAGAGAGAGACCCTTAAAGTTGCTCACCTAGAAGGTGAACAAAGTGTCTCCTTGGGAAAGGGTCTGTGGAAGGGATAGAGAGTGACTTCCAGACAACAGCAGGAAATGGGACCCTTAGTCCTTTGACCACAGAAATCAAACCATCTAACCACTTGAGTGTGCTGGCAAAGACAGTGGGCACCCTGGGATCATAGGCCAAGTGGAAACCTTGATTTCAGCCTGGTGAGATGCTGGGTAGTGGACCCGGCTCCTGATTCACAGAAACCACAAGATGGTACATGAGTTAGAATAGTGTGCCCTGCAGCATCAGCAAAGTAGCTCCCCATGGCCATGCTCTGAGAAGGTCTTACGAAAGCAGATGGGATGGGTTGGCAGTGCATCGGGCCCCATCCGGAGTGACACTGTGAGAAGGGCTCCATCATGCATAAGCAAACCATCTGAACCCAAGAGCTCCACAGAGGCCTGGACTACACAGGAGAAAAGCAAAGGGACAGCCTGGTGCTGCTCAGTTCAGGCTCTCGGCCCTGAGATGAGGACAGGAAGGGTGGTTCTCTATTTCCTACCAGAACTCTGATAATGGGGACTCACAAGCCATGCAGGAGTCATGACATGTGAAAATACCACGCAGCCACCAGTCTGGAGGAAGGTCTGTGAGTTAGTCATGGAGAACAAAGTCTAGGGTCTATATAGTTAAGGTTGAAAAGGCAAGGCTGAAAACCAGGTACAAAAGATAACCTCACCTTTGTCCAAAACAGTGAAACGATACTTGGGACACTTTTGACAGTGGGTTGTCTCTGAGGTTTGGGGCTTGGGGCTCAGAGGCAGTAGGTGGCTGGCTTTCCCAGTAAGTTCCCCGTCTTTGTTATGTACGGCTCCATAACAAACAAAATCCAAACACAGCATAATACGGTGCTAAACTTAATGTTCTTAGACAGGGTCTCCCAACTGAGGCTTGTCTTGGAATTCACTGGACAGCCAGACTGCCTCCCCCCACCCTAGGATTATGGTTATGGACCACCATGCTGGGTAAAAAGGTCGGGGGCTGGGCTATAAAGATAAGTCACTGTGTAGAGCTGCTTGTTGCAGCAGCCCGAGTTTGATCTCTACAGTCCGTGTAAAGGTGGAAGGAGAGAACCAACTGGCCTCTGACTTCCACACGTGTGCTACGTCATACGTGTGTGCACACTCACACATCATGAGCACACACAACAATACATAAAGAAGCTTTTCTTTTCTCGGCTTTCCTGTGGTACTGGGGATGACACAAAAGGCCTTGCACACACCAGGCAAATGTTCGACTCGTTAATGTCTTCTGGAATTTTGGTTTTCATTTTTTGTTTGTCTGCTTTTGGGTTTGTGGTTTTGTTTGTTTGAGGCGTGGTATCAACTGATCTCAAACTCACCACGTGGCTGAGGACGATCTGCCTTCTGATCTTTCTGCTTCCTCCACAAATGCAAGGCTAGCAGGTGTGTACCAGCTCTCCTGGTTTTGTGAGATGCCAGGGATCGAATCCAGGGCTTTGTGCACACGAAACAAGCACTCTGACAACTGAGTTAGACCCCTAAAAGTCACTTTGTTGCCTTTTTGATACAGTTCATCCCTCTTTCTGGATGCTTCCCTTCTGTCTGTACGCTTTCCACAGGACTGGGTGGCTCAGATGTGTGAGGATGGCAGCCACATCTTCACTCGGCATTGACTGGAAAAGGAACCGCATTTCCTGGGTTTGGTTGTTTGGTCAGGAGCCATCTTGCTGGTCTGAGGTATAACTTCAGTGATGGGTGATGAGGGGACAGGGGCTGACTGATGAAGTCCCGTCAGCCTCCTCCCATGCCCACATGGCCAAGCAGTCACCTAGATGGAACCCCAGATGTTCCTTGTCTGTTTGAGTTGCTGTGACAAAACCCTTAGGCTGGGAGACTTAGAGGCAGCAGATATATATTTCTTACAGTCTGAAAGCTGGGGGCATGAGGAGTAGATGAAGTCTTGAATGAGTGTGCATCTTTGACATGAGCACAGCCATGTCACAGATGCTAATGCCTTAGACCCATGGGAATGGCGCAGCCTTCATCTGGTCTGAATACAGATGTTGACGGTGTACAGGCTATGCAGAAACATCTATGGCAACATCCTCATCCTAGATACCAGCAGCCTGAGACTGCTACCCTATAGAGACCATCTACTCCCTACAGAGACCACCTACACCCTACAGAGACCACCTACACCCTACAGAGACCACCTACACCCTACAGAGACCACCTACACCCTACAGAGACCACCTACTCCCCACAGAGACCACCTACTCCCCACAGAGACCACCTACACCCTACAGAGATCACCTACTCCCCACAGAGATCAC
>NW_004949146.1:777374-801478 GCF_000317375.1 Microtus ochrogaster
ACAGAGACCACCTACTCCCCACAGAGATCACCTACTCCCCACAGAGACCACCTACTCCCCACAGAGACCACATACACCCTACAGAGACAACCTACTCCCTACAGAGACCGCATACTGAGAGAGTAGCGAACCTTGCTTCCTGGCTCCTGCAGTGTATAATATAAATACACTAGGTTCCCAGGCTGCTGGCACATCTCCATAGAGCATACAGTCCCCCAGATCAAGCTTTGTGTTGACTCTCTTATTCCCTTTTTTGTTTGTTTTGTTTTTTAAGACAGGATCTCCCCCTGTAGCCTTGGCTGGCCATATAGATAAAGCAGGCCTCAACATCACAAAGAGATCCACCTGCCTCTGCCTCCTGAATGATGAGATTAAAGGCGTGCACCACATCCTGCTGGATGGCGAGGTTTAATGCCATCATTGGCTCCTACCAGTTTCTTATGGTTGCTGTGACAGCTGGTGACTCCAGACATCAGAAATCTATTCTCTCAGTCTGGAGATCAAAAGTGTAAAGTGCAGGTTCCTGGAGGGCTGTGTGCCCTCTGAGCACTCTGGGGTAACTCAGGGTTTAGTGACCCCAGGATCTCTGCATAAACTCAAGTTCCTTTTTCTGTGCCCTGTGACCTCCTCCTATCCCTTGGGAATTTTTTTATGTAGTGAGGATGGGAAGAAGGGTCTCATGTAGCCCAAGCTGGCACTGAACTTGCTACATAGCTGAGAATGATCTTCAACTCTGGATACTGCTGGTTCTATCTCCCAACGCTGGGATTATAGGCGTGCATCATCACGCCCAGTCTGTGCAGTGCTGGGGTCAAATGTGGGACTTGTGTGTGCTAAGTAAACAGGCTACCAACAGAGCTCCATTCCCAACCCTGCTCCCCTGGGTCAGGAGGCTACCTCTGCCTTCTCCTGCGCGTGGCTTTAGAGCCACATGGGTGACGTAGGACAAGCTACGTCTCTGAGACCCCTTAACCAGATAAGGTCCCGTTCTCAGCATCTGGATGGACATCTATAGCAGAAAGTGGTCACTCAACTGACTATACCACCCTCTTGATCAAAAGCAAAAGCTCCACGAGGTACCAATGCTGTCCTGTCTCATCTTCAGATGAGCTACAATGACAAGGTGCTTAGTTAACCCTTATCAGCGTCAGAGAGAACTTCAAAGAAACCAGGCCGGGTTCCTGGGCTGCCTCTTCCTGCCCACAGCCACCACTTCCTGCCGGGTTCCAGGGCTGTGGCTAAGAGATGAGATCATGCCCTCAAGGGGAGTCTTGAATGGCATCCTGGGAATTACAGGGCTGCTACTCTAAGATGCACAGCCCCCTTCTGCAGCTTCCGCTCTGCCGGCACAGGAGGTTTTACTAGTGCCAGGACTGCAATTAAGACAGAGACCATCCGCCAAATGGTGCATTTTGGGACCTCGGTAACAAGCTATCTATGCAGCTTATCTCTGCCAAGAAAGAGAGTTCCCAGAAAGCTGGAAAGCAAACCGCATCCAGACAAGACTCCGACTGGATGCTCTCTGGGGTCACTAGGTCAACCACAGTGAATGACACGTGGACCCAGCAGTCCTGGTCTGCAGTGCTTGAGGGACACTGGGAGAATGAAGTCTATGACAGCTGGGGACACTGCACAAGGCAAGGGAAAAAGGAAGACCAGAGGGCCAAGGAGAACTGGACAGGCAAGGTGGCAGGAACGGGATGGTAGGCTAGCCTTGGGCTCTCTTCCTAGCCATACTGCTGATTAGCTGTGTGAACTAGGAGATTTTTACAGAGCCCTTGGGGGGAAATGGGCAAAGAGTCTGAACAGGCATTTTTCAGAAGAAATACAGATGGTTCGAAAGCACACAAAAAGGTGGCCGATCTGTCTAGTAAAGAAGGAACAGATTTTGAACAAGCAGGACGTAAGTGGGGAATTTGGCAGCATCTGAGTCGAACTCCTGGTGATGAGCGTTAGCAGCATTCATTTCTTAGCTTTCTCTCTTCTTCCCGTTCTTTATTTCTTTCTCTCTTCGCTGTTGTTGTCATTGTTGCTTTAAGATAGGGTCTAATTATAAAGCAAGGCCCACCTAGAACTCACTGTGTGGTCAAGATTGCTCTCAAACTCAATGCAATTCTCCCCTCAGCCTCCTGGGGGCAGGAATCCTAGGGTTTGTTGTTGTTGTTGTTGTTGTTGTTGTTGTTGTTGTAAGGGTTTTTGTTGTGGTTGGTTGGTTGATTGAGATTCTTATTTGGTTTTAGTTTTTCATTTTTTATTTGTTGAGACAAGGTTTCACCATGAAGCTGTGGGTAGCCTGGAACTCTATCATCAGTGGTCTTCAGCCTTCCTCACTCTGTGACCCTTTTGAAGGTATCACAGTTCAGAAGGAAGGGGATCCTGGCAGTCGGGAGCCAGGGAAGAGCACAAACCACAGTAAGCATAGCAGCTTACAGCCCTGCTCAGTGAAGGTTTCCCCAAAGTTACAGCTCTGCTCTGACAGGAGAGGGCTTCCCCAGGGAAGTTGTTACGACTCAGCTCTGGCCTCCAGAGTGTAGCAGTTTGGCTCTGCAAGAGGAAGCTTCCCGAGAGAAAGGGTCACAGTCTACTCCGCTCAGCTCTGCTTCTGACTCCTCCAGCAAAGTTGTAACAACTCAGCGCTGCTAAGGGAAGGCTTCCCCAGCAAAAGTGTTATAACTCCACTCTGTCTCTGCACTGAGGAAAGAAGGTCTTCACCCAAACCTCGTTCATGGGATTTATAGGGAAGGAAGAATCCAGGAGAGTGACTGCCTCTGCCAGGGTGGAAGAAGAGCAGCTGCAAACTGAACAGGCACAGGGCTTATACAGGGCTTCTTAGGGGTGGAACTTTTCCAAGAGAAGAGAGTTTGGTTAGTTTTTCCCTGCTCCAGGATTGGTTAGTTTAGTTTGTTAGGGGCAGAGAGGGCTCTGAGCTCAGAGCCAAACTGTGTGTCTTTCACTGGCCATTTTTGTTTTGTTTTGTTTGGGTTTGTTTTGTTTTGTTTTTTCGAGACAGGGTTTCTCTGTAGCTTTGGAGCCTGTCCTAGAACTTGCTCTTGTAGACCATGCTGGCCTTGAACTTATAGAGATCCGCCTGCCTTTGCCTCCGGAGTGCTGCGATTAAAGGCGTGCGCCACCACCGCCCGGTTCACTGGCCTTTTTAAGCCTTTCGGCTCTAGTTTTGGGGCCAGGGCATATTTCTTTCACTGACTCTGATTCTAGGGACAAAGTGTGGGGTTTTTTTGACACTGGTTTCAGAGTCAGGGTGCATTTTTTTGGTTCTGGGTTTGGGGTTAAAGCATTTCTTTCACGGGCTCAGGTCTCAGAACCCTGTGAAAGGGTTGTTTGACTCCCAAGGGTGTCACAACCTACAGGTTGAGAACTGCTATTCTTGGTAGACCACACTGACTTCAAACTCACCAGAGTACTTCCTGCCTCTGCCTCCAAAATTCTGGGATTGCAGCCATATACCTGGATTGAATTTCTTTGGCTGCTCTTGGCTGCCATCTCCTTGCTCCGCCCTCAAAGGTCCAACCTCTCAAAGTCCAGCTCATTCTTTCCTAAGCCCTTTGCACTGGTATCCTGTGGGCAGGCTTGGGGTTGTGTCCTCACCAGGGCTCAGGGCAGGGCCCAGACAGCCCAGCGACACAAGAGCTAGAGAGAACGGCAGGGTTCTCAAGACAGTTCTCAAGGACAGGAACATGGTTTTCAAGTACAGCTCAGGGAGAATTAGATGTGGCTGGCCCAGCTTCGCCCAATTACCCAAGCCCTATCAATCCATTCAATTCATGGTAGACCACAGAACCTAAGATGGACCAGAGTCCACACAGGTGGGATGCTTGAGGTACGTGGAGCTGAGAGAGGAGTTTTAGATGCGTGGCTGGATTTTCAGGGCAATGTTCCCTCCCCTAACTAGAGACCATCTTTCCTTCCTCAACTCACTCGAGACCATGGGTTCCTTCCTGCTCTTGCTTCTCCAGATCCTTGCCCTGAAACCAAAATTATTCTAAAAGATTTCTATCAGCAGAGTTGAAGAGATGACTCAGAAGTTAAGAGCTTTGGCTGCTCTTCCAGAGGACCTGGGTTCCCTCTTATATATCATCCTTCCTTGTTTTCTGTTTGCCTTTCTTGCAACCAGTTTTCCCCCCACTGTCTTCTTTTTCTAGTATTTGGCTATAGTCCTATCTACTCTTTTCTTTACTTTTTACGTGTGTGTGTGTGTGTGTGTGTGTGTGTGTGTGTGTGTGTGTGTGTAAACTAAAGACCTCCATTGCCTGTCTTCCTTAATCACTCTCCATCTTAATTTTTGTGACAGGATCTCTCACTGAGCTTGGAGCTTTGGTCAGGCTGGCTGACTGGCAAGCCCTGGAGATGCTCCTGTCTCTGCCTCCCTAGTGCTGGGATTGCAGGTGCACCAAGCCTGGCTTTTCACATGGGTGCTGGAATCTGAGCTC
The DNA here is from genome assembly GCF_000317375.1 of Microtus ochrogaster. Lineage (NCBI taxonomy): Eukaryota > Metazoa > Chordata > Mammalia > Rodentia > Cricetidae > Microtus > Microtus ochrogaster. The sequence continues at coordinate 781,823 of NW_004949146.1, forward strand.
AGGTTCCCTAGCTTGGAAAGCACACGTTTCCCCATCTTCCCAGCCCCTTCTAACTTTGGTTGATTGGTGAGATCAGCCATTCTTTAAAAACCCTATTGACTGAGGTTTCTGTCCTGCTTGGTTCTGCAGCCGTTCAGTCCCAAAGAAACACACACACAGGGGTCTACAGTAACTATAAACTGATTGGCTTAATTGCTCAGGTTTTCTTATTAACTAATTCTTACATCTTAAATTAGCCCATAATTCTTGTCTATATTAGCCATGTGACTTGGTATCTTTTTATCAGCGAGGCATCCTCGTCTTGTTTCTTCTGTATCTGGCTTCCTCTGTTCGACTGCAGACTCAGTCTTTCCTCTTCCCAGAATTCTCTTGTTCTCATTGTCCCACCTCTACTTCCTGCCTGGTCACCCTGCCTATACTTCCCGCCTAGCTACTGGCCAATCAGCATTTTATTAAAGCAATACAATGTAAGTGACAGGATACAAGATCATTGTCTAACAACAGAACCCCTCTCTAGAGGGCTGTATTTCTGGTGCCCCTACACTAGAGGCCTTTGATTTGTCCACATCTCCTGTGGGTTGGGCTTGGTTCCTCATGCTGCACACTTCCAGCATGTCCTCCTGCCTGCTAACCCACAGTTGAGCCCCACCCTGGGCAACTCTTCAGGGTGAAGGGGAAGGTGTTGGTTTGAGGCAGATTAGAGGGGAGGCAGAAAATCTTATTCTGTCAAGCATGGAATTGGATTTTCTGTGCCCACTGAGCCCTGGCTATCTCCACTTAGGAGGGTGCAATCAGCATATAACCACCAGAGGATAGAGTCCCTTCTGTCTCCAACTAGGAAAACTATTGAAGTAGACTAGTTAGGATTATGAGCTCATTTGCATGGCCAGAGAAAGGATAGCCAGACAGGAGGTCCTCCAGAACCACAAAATTCAAAACATCAAAACTATCCTTGAGAAGGAGAAAGGGTCCCAACAGCTCAGTTAATAGGTGTCTGTCTATGTCACCCCACATCGGGCTGATGTCCTGGTCCTGACGCACATGAAGATGGGCAGGCAGGACCCTACCAGACCTCCCCCCACCTCTAACACCCAGCTCTGTTCCCTCAACACCCCCATACACACACACACACACACATTGCCCAGCCCTCATTGCTCACACCCTGCCTCCGGGACATTGGCTCCTGAGATGCTACTGACTCTTCAGTAACCAGCCCAGATGGAGAGCGCTACTCAGAGTTAGCACTTCAGTGTTGAGAGCTGATCTGCCCTGAAACGCAGCATTTGTGCGAGACAGAGGGCAGGTTTTCACTTCTCCCAGGGGCACTGTTTTCCAAAGGACTACAGAGTTTTTAGAGTTGAGAACTCTTAGAGGTCTTCTCCAGCCCTCTTCTTTCTTCATGAGACAGGAGGAGCAGGGCTGGGGACATGACTCAGTAGATAAAGTGCCTGTCACACAAACATTAGGGACTTGAGTTTGAATCCCCAGAAGCCACATAATGCCCACTGGGGTAGCATACCCATAATTCCAGGGCTCCTGTAGTGAGATGGAGGGTAGAGACAGGAGAATCCCTGGGAGTTTGCAGGTCAGCCAAGAACAAGAGACCCTGTGTCAGATGAGGTAGATAGTGAGAAAGGACACTGCAGGCTGTTCTCTGAACCCCGTATTTGTGCTGTGGCATGTGTATACCTGAACACACACACACACAGTAATGGTAATAGTGATGTAGTTACACCAGACTTTTTAAGGACTAAAGTCAAAGTATATAACTATAATTATTTTTTCTTTTGTTCATTTGTCTGCAAAATGCTTCACCTCTACCCATGGGCACTCACTCATTGGTGGAAATGAAAAGGCAGGTTGGGGTTCCTGTTGCTGAAACAAAACACTCCAGGGTACTGGAGAAGTCAGGACTAAAGCAATTCCCTGCTGCACACACTGTGCCGCCACCCGGTTCATCTAGTGGAGTCTGACCCTTGCTGTTCTCAAAGAGAACACCCTGGTGTCTAGAATCATCTAGTGTGATTTTCTTCTTCACTCTGTTCATAATTTAAATTCCACGCCCCAGGAGAAAGACGTGATTGTGGATGAGTTGACAAAGCATGTGAGCCCGAGGTGCTGTTGTTAGACACAAGAGCCCCTCTGTGAGTGCTGGAGCCAGTGCCCCACATCCTGTAGGAGAGAAAGAAGGGTACTCCCTGTGCCCATGCTCCGTGTGACCCTCGTGAATCTGTAAGCAACCAAGACACAACACACAAGTTAGAGGTTTTCTTTTTTAGCATGCTGGTTCTTTTAACTGCCTGTTTGTTAATGAGCTCTGTGCCCTGTTGTGTTTTGTTTTGTTTTTATAACCTTCTGCATTTGAGCTGGGCAGTGGTGGCACACACCTTTAATCCCAGCACTCAGGAGGCAGAGGCAGGTGGATCTCAGTGAGTTCGAGGCCAGCCTGGTTTACAGATCAAGTTCCAGGACAACCGAGCTACACAGAGAAACCCTGTCTCAAAAAAAAAAAAAAAAAATTAGAAACAAAAAAGAAACAAAATACTTTTGCATTTGAATGGAATCCACCCACTGTTTTGAACTGGGTGTCTGTTTTGAATATGGGTTAATGTCTGTGCAGTGATGTGGGAAGTGATGTATGCTGTGTGTATTTTTCATTACATTGGTTAATAGAGAAGCTGTTTCGGACCAGGCTTAACAGAGTAAAGCCAGGCAGAAAGAGATATAGAGAGAGTAGGTGGAGTCAGGGAGAAGCTGTCCAAGGTGAATGAGGCCATACCTCTGATCCCTGGTTACCAGTGGCCTTTACACATCCTTTCCTGTCAGAACAGCCAAACCATCTGCAGGTATTGCCAGACGTTCTGGAGACAAGAACCTCTTGTCTCTCCCTGAGACCACCTGGCTAGAACCTTGTCATTTACAGAGGCCAACCAAGTTCAGCTTGAGGTGGGAGGGGAGAGGAAGAGGCAACATATACAGAAAAAAAGAACATTTGTGTCTAAAAATGAGGAAGGTGTGCATGTTGATTTTGTTGTAATCCAAATTTCCTCCCAAAGCCACCATCAGCAGTATCGCTAGTGCTCTGGCCTCTGTTTCAGCTGTGATTAGACAGGGCAGGAAAAGATAAGGAAGACAGATCCCCACCCCCACACGCGCAGCTCCACCTGTTTCATTTCACAATCCAATAAAGCTTGACAGTGGCCTTGGGAGGGAGGGAGCAGGGTTTAATGAAAAGCTGCTCCATCTAAACAATGACTCAGGCCTTTTGGAAAGCAGAGTGGCTCACTTACCTCCTCCACATGTGTCCCTGAGCAAGGGTGACTGGTACCTCTCATTCATCTTCTATGTGGTGGTTTATTTCCAGCTGCATTGCCATTCTTCTGGGGTCCCAGGCTGTGCTGGACCCCAGAATCACACCTATGGCTCAGGAGTATCCTACTGACTTGTTCATTTCTGAGTTCTCCCTGCGAGCACTGTTTTGGAATGAGGATGTGAAGAAACACAGGAGACGCACGCAGTTGGCAGTTGAGGGATTAGAATGCTTGCTTAGCCATGCATGCATGAGGGCCTGGGTCCTATAGTCTACCACACACACACACACACACTTGCATCCACACACATGTGCATACACATGTGCATCCATATCACATGTGCATCCATATCACATGTACATACGTACATACACACATGCGGGAATAAAGCTCAGTCTGAGTGATGAGAGCATCAGAGCATCTCATTCATCTGAGTCACTTCTCAGTGGACACCTACAGTGACATTTGACCCTGAAAGGTTGCACTTGTAAGCCCAACATTCTGGAAGTGGAGGCAAGAGGATCAAGAGTTCAAGATCACCCTTAGCTACATACTGAGAGCAAAGCCGACCTATCTGAAATACTATCATTAAATAAAACACAAAGAAACAAACCTACAAGACTAGAGAGATGATTTAGCAATTAAAACCATACACTGTTTGCTGTGGGTTGAATGAAAATGGCCCCAAAAGGGAGTGGCACTATCAGAAGGTGTGGCTTTGTTGGAGTGGGTGTGGCCTTGTCGGAAGAAGCAAGTCATGTGGAAGCAGGCTTTGAGATCTCGTACATGCTCAAGCCACACCCAATGCTGCCTGCAGGATCAAGATGTAGCCAGCATTATGACTGCCTGCATGCTGCCAGGGTCCGTCATGATAATGCACTATACCTCTGAAAATGCAAGCCACCCCAATTAAATGTTTTTTTTCCATTATAAGAGGTGCTGTGGTCATGGTGTATCTTCACAGCAATAGAAACCCTAAGTCACTGCTCTTGCAGAGGACCTGAGCTGAATTCCCAGCATGTATAGTAGTGGGTTGACTACTGCCTATTACTCCAACTGCCAGGAGATAGATGATGTCCTCTTCTGGCCTCCAAGGGCAGCTGTACTCACATGTACACATACACATATATGCAAAACCAAAAATAAAACAAACTTTTTTTAAAAAAAAATTGTCTAAAGAAGAACCTATAGACTCCCAGGACTGTCTATGACCTCTAGCATAGCTTACTCCAGAAGTGTCTGACCTTGTGACATCCCAATGCAATGGTCTCACCAATAGAATTCAAAAAGATATGTTTAAAAAAATTCTCAACATTTTTGGTAAATTTATGAGTATTGTATTGCATTCATAGCTACTGTGGCGGGCATTCAACCCATAGGCTGCTGGTTGGCCATCCCTGGAGTTTCCAAGAAGATGGAAAGGAGGCAAGAGCGGATGTAGAGATGCCCATGAACGACAGGCTCCAGCTGCAGGAAGCCACATCTAAAGCAGAATTCAGGAGCTGGCATCCGGACAAGGACGCCAATCAGGGTGAGCTACAGCTCATTCCCTATGCAAGGCAAGCCAGCCTGGGTGAAAAGAACCAGAGCCCCCAGCACGGTGCACCTCAAAGCCCAGGGGGTCCTCTCCACCGCCCCAGCTGTCAGCTGATTGCTCACATTCCCGGGTGGAAGAAATTGACATTAGCCGTCAGAACGACAACCTCTGCTACCTGCCCAGCCATGAGCTGTAAGAACCGTCTGGCAGACTGACACTTTAGAAATTTCCATGCACAGTAATACATAAACCACGGGGGCAGCTAATGCCCAGGGCTCTCCCAGGGCAATGACGGATGGAAATGCTGCCTGATGCGGCAATGTTTCATTTAATATTTTAGGCCGCAGGTAGTTTCTTCCGCAGATGTAGATGAAACAGAAGCCATTCCCCTGGAGGAAGAATCTCCTACCTGACACCTGAATACCCCAGGGACTTTTTGTCACAGCAGACTACACAGTGAGACTAGAAGTTGATTTTTCAGGGCACACATGGTAATTTGAATTCAGCCATTTCAAACTGCCTGGTTGGTGTCGGTGGCATGAATTCTAATTGTTTTTAATAATAAAGACTTGGAGTCAGCTATCGGGGGTGAAAGTTGAAGGATCAGAGAAGCAGAGCAACCAGCCACTAGAGTTCTTACCTCTGCCCATGCTCAGACCAAAGGGGTGATCCTGTCTCTATGAATCCTCAGACTGACTGCTGTCTCTATGAATCCTCAGACTGCATCTGAGCTCCTGTCTCCTCCTGCTTTATAATCCTCTCTCCACCCAGCCATTTCACTCCTGTCTCCACCTCCCTAACGTCCACCTCTGCCTGGCCTCGATAGCTAGCCAGTGGCCTAGGTCTGCACTCTGATCTTCAGGGACGCTTTGTTTGTTAGATCGTAAACAAAATATCACTACAGGTATACTGACCCCTAATTATCTTTTTGGGTTTTTTTTTCATACAATCATTTCAATTTAATTTAGAACAGGATCTCTCATAACCCAGGCCAACCTCAAACTTCCTATGTAGCCTAGAATGACTTTGAACTTCCGATCCTCCTGCCTCCGACTCCTGAGTGCTGGCCTTACACATCAGCTGGCCTTACACATCAGCAGTGCTGGGGCTTGAACTCAGGGCTCCATGAATGCTGGATGAACACTTAAAATTCCTAGCCTTTGCCTTTTAACGTTTAATTTTAAAATTAGACCTTACTGGGTTTTAGAGCAATTTTAAGTCTACAGCGAGTCGAGCAGAAAGTGCAGAGACCTCACAGGCCCCCAACTGCATACAGCCATCCTTGCCCACTGCCCACAGCCTGAATACACTCATCACTCTTCATATGACATGATCAGCCAAAGCCTACAGTCCGCATGATTATGTGTACTAGTCTGGGTTTTCTTTCCCACTACTGTAACAAAACACCTGCCCAAGAGACTTAAGAGAAGGGTTTATTCTGACTCACAGTGTGAGGTAGGGTCCATCTCGGTGGGAACATCACGGTAACAGATACACGAGATCTGGTCACATTGTTTCTGTAGTCAAGATGCAGGATGGCCAGCCAGCATGGCTTAATCAACAAGCCCCAGGGACTCTAATCTCAGGAATGGTACCGATTTGACCTCTGGCCTCCACACAAGTGCACACATTCACATGCACACACCACACATATATGTGCACATACAAAATAAATAAACCCCATCAAGTTGAGAGTGGATGCTAACCATCAGAACACGTACCCCCATCCTAGGTCAGCATGGAACAGTTTCACAGCTTAAAGCCACCATGCTCAGTCTCCCCGTCCCCGCCCCGCAGCCTTCATCCCTGGCAGATGATGATCTCTGGGTGGCATATTTTGAGACAGGGTCTTCCTATGTAGCCCAGGCTGGCCTTGAATTTTCTGTTCTCCTACTTCTGCCTCCCAATGTTGAGGTTGCAGGCATGTGCCATTGTGTCTGGCTTGAGGATTTTTTATGCTGTCAATGTCTAACCATGTATAACCGAAACCCTCTCAAGTCAGCTAATTTTAGATTTTTAAGAAGAATAAAGGTTAATAAATCGCCAACAAGTCATCGTGCTAAGGAGCCAGGAGGTTGTGTCACCGTTGGGTTCCCTGGACTTTGGAGACAAGTTCATGTCTGTTGAAGGATAGCTAGATGAACATCATGCTTCTCTGGAACAAAAAAAAAAGAAAAAAGAAAAAAACACACTATGTAATTAGAGTCAGCGGTTGTTCATGGGGACGGAGGTCTACCTAGAACAGAGGCACAGGCCTGTGGTACCAGCACAGGTAAGGGGGAAGCAGGAAGGTCAGGAGTTCAAGGACATCCTTGGCTACATCCTAAGTTCCAGGTCAGCCCAGGATACGTGAGACCCAGTTTTGTTGGGGTTGTTTTTTTTTTTTTTTTTTTTTTTGTTTTTTTGGGCAGGGTTTCTTTGTGGGTTTGGAGCCTGTCCTGGAACTAGCTCTGTAGCCCAGGCTGGTCTCGAACTCACAGAGATCCGCCTGCCTCTAGCAGCCAGAAACCTGGTGTCCTGGCAACCAAACCTTTAGGAATACTGTGCGTGTAATAAAACGTAGGTCTCAGTCTACATCTGCAACCTGACGCACAGTCCCTAACACTAGCTAGCATCTGATACACAGGAACAGGTCAGTTATTGTTGTCTGTAGGGTGTCTTCACACTCCTTGCTTCTACCTACTGTATGCCCTGTAGCACCCATTGCCAAAAATGGCCTCTAGAGGGCAAAAAAGTCCCGGATTGAACATCACTGCTGTAGAAAGCAAAGAGACTGATAATTTTGGAAAAACAAGTAATTGCTATGAACTTAGTCTCCATACTAAAGGATAATTATGCATGCCAATAACAAACTCAGAACAGCAGTTCTGTTCTACCATTCTTGAGAACACAGCACTATGTGAATGTTTGTAACAGCATAAAATTCATTTTACATAAAACTTCTGAACACTGTGATTTTGTACTAATAAGTAATCTTCGGGATGTTTTTGTCAATTAGCTGTGCTGTAGGCAGATAACAGGCTAATAGAAGCCAATTTCTCATGTTTAACCATTTCTGGGAAAAGTACCATTTATTACTGCCATTTTCCAAGACTTAGACGTCATATTTTAGACTGATACTCTGACAATAGCAATTTAGGTTTCCCAGTTCTGTTTGCTTGTTTTTTTGTTTTGTTTAAGTTGAGGTAGCTCCCATTGTCCTGGAACTCTCTATGTTCCAGGCTGGCCTTGAACTCAAGAGATCCAGCTGCCTCTGCCTCCTGTGTGCTAACATTAAAGGGGTGCACCACCACCACCAGCTTAGGTTTGCCAGTTCTAAACAGTGGTGTCAGGTTTTCTTTTTCAAGATAGAGTTTCTCTGCATAGACCAGGCTGGCCTCAAACTCAGATCTAATGTCTCTGCCTGCCCAGTGCTGAGATTAAAGGTGTGCACCACCACCACCTTGTCTGGTTTCCTAAGGCTCCTCAGTTCACTTTTACCTATACAGTATCCTAAAAGCTAGCTAGCACCCTATCTTATGGTAGTAGTGTTTTTCCTTTTTAAAATTATGGTGTGTGTGTGTGTGTGTGTTGTGTGTGTGGGGGTGGTATGTACATGAGTGCAGGTCCCCACAGACACTAGCAGAGGGCATCAGATCCCTTAGAGCTGGAGTCAGAGGGGGGTGTTGTGAGCTGTTTGATGTGGGTGCTAGGAACTGAACTGGCGTCCTCTGGAAGAGCAGCAAGTACTCTTAACTGCTAAACCATCCCTCAAGACAAAAGTGTGTTTTTCCCTTTTTCTTTTCGGAGACAAGTTCTTACTATGTAGTTTTGTCTATCCTGGAATTCCCTATGTAAATCAGACTTGCCTCAAACTTAAGAAATCTGTCCTCTGAATGCTGGGGTACCACCACACCTGGCTTATCAGTGTTCTTTTTATTTATTTATTTATTTTTGGTTTTTCGAGACAGGGTTTCTCTGTGGCTTTGGAGCCTGTCCTGGAGCTAGCTCTGTAGACCAGGCTGGTCTCAAACTCACAGAGATCCACCTGTCTCTGCCTCCCAAGTGCTGGGATTAAAGGCATGCGCCACCATCGCCCGGAGACCCAGTTTTTAAAAGCAGAAAAGAAAAGCTTTTTCCCTGAACAGAGAACAGCTTGTAAAATAATGCAGCTGCATATGAAAGACAGCCTCCAGGTCATGAGATTGCATCAGACTTGGAGGTGTTGATACACTTTAGAATTCTGGTGACTTCTTCCAAAGGGAGGGAGCTTTGCAAGTGACAGCACCTGCTGAAGTGAGAAGATTTCGGATCCTCTTTGGTAAGTTTTGAATTTGAGCATCTCTGAGCACCACCCAAGTGAGTGGGCTGTCCTCCAGGCTGAGATGCTCAGTGTCAAGGTAAAGACAAATATGGGATGGTAGGGGAACTCATCTACCCAGGATCATCCTCTATCCTTGTTTTGTTTTGTTTTGAGACAGGGTTTCTCTGTAGCTTTGGAGCCTGTCCTGGAACTCGTGCTGTAGACCAGGCTGGCCTCAAACTCACAGAAATCCACCTGCCTCTGCCTCCCAAGCCCTGGGATTAAAAGACTGGACCACCACACCCTGACGAATAGATCACATTTCAGCTGTATCAGAGAGAAGGGATTGCCACGGAGAACCTGACTTTTGGCCCCTTGAGCCAGCACTGTGTGTGTGCTGCTGAGGCAAGCATCCTCACCCACCGGGATCTCTCCAGCCAGCTTTGACTGTCAAACATCTCATCAGAACGCTGGCCAACAGTTAGGGAGATCAAATGCACAGAACGCTTGCTAGACTATCTAAGTACATCCCGAACGTGAACCTCTGAACGCACGAAAGAAAGAAAGAAAGAAAGAAAGAAAGAAAGAAAGAAAGAAAGAAAGAAAGAAAGAAAGAAAGAGAGGAATGCAGGTTTTGAAAGCTGGCATCTGTCTCAGAGAAGATATCTCCTGAGAAGTGCTTTCAGGAAATGTTCACAGAGAGAGAGACAGAGAGAGAGACTGTTCATTCATGATTGGAATTAGCAAGTGAGACGGCTTCTTCGAAGCTTCTGGGCTCTTCTCTAGTGTTTCCTGGTTTTGAGCTGGTCACAAGGCCCTCTGTAATAAAGTAATATAATTGCCATTGTTTATTATTATCATGATAGTCACGTGTACTGCTAATGCTACATTCATTATTAAAGATTTCAATTTTAGCCAAAGCTTGTCAAATATGGTCACTCTCCAGGTTATGTGTAAATCTGGTCAATAGTACGGTAGCAAGAATATCATGTGGCCAAGCATAACGGTGTGCACCTGAAATCCCAGCACTCAGGAGACTGGAGCAGGAGGATTGTGGGTTGGAGGCCAGCCTTGGCTATTGTAGGAGTCTATCTGAGAAAAAGCAACAAAACAATATTGAGCTAAAAGGGGGGGGGGGTGTTTTCTGTGCTGTGCATGGCCTGATGCAGTCACAGGGTCTGGACAAGCAGAACGGGGGAACCTGAGCGTCTGGAGAGGAACCATTGTGACAGAAGCAGAGACTGGGCTGGTGCCATTCCGGCTAGAGGTCACATACCTTGAAGTCAGGCAGTCCCAAAGCTGGACAGCCACAGAAGCAGGGTGTCCTCTAGACCTGTCGGGAGGAGGCTCACATGACTCATTGTAACTTTCCAGGGCTGTGCAATGAGACGCCTTCTCTACGGTAAGACAGACGCTTAGAGCAATTGTTAGAGTATCTTCCTTCTCAGGCTTGGATAATCACCTGTCTCCCAACAGTCCCAGCTGGGGAAAGGTGGGCCAAGAAGTGTCCAGGTGCTGGGCATGGTGGCATCTTCCTGCAACCGCAGCACTCGGGAGGCAGGAGCAGCAGAATGAAGAGTTTGAGGTCAACCTGGGCTCTGTCAGCTTTTCTCAGAACCTTGAGGGGTAAAGTGCAGTGCAGGGTGCCCTCAGCTGGCTCCCGATACACACAGGACCCTGGGTTTCCTCCTCAGCACCACACACAGAAATAAAGAGGAGTCAGCTGTATCATCTTGCTGTGTGACAACACACCTCAGAAAAAGCGAGTGTGAGGGAAGACTGGGTTAGGACCACGGGAACGTTTACAGCCCGTCATGGGTCCAGATGGCATGGAGACAAATGCGTGAGGCGGCTCATCCCTCTCTGAGGGGGAGAGGGAGGAATGAATGTGCGCACTCAGCTGGCTCCTCCTTTTTATTTAGTCAGGGCTCCAGTCCACAGCATGCTGCCATTTCTTCTGGCCTCACATGCCCGGCTCTCCTGGTCACCAGCCTGTGATCTGTGAGCAACTGCTCAAGCCTTTTGTCACACCTACGAGCTTGAACATCTTCTAACCTTGAACACTTTTTTAAAAAGTGTGTGTGAAGTGTGTGTGTGTGTGTGTGTGCATGCGCGCAGCTACCAAAACGCATGCATGGAGGTCAGAGGACAACTGTGGGCATCATTCCTTCCTTCTGCTGTATGGGACCTGGGTGCAGAACTCAGGTAGTCAGGATTAGCAGTGAACACCTTCACCTACTGAGACATCTCAGTGCGCCGACCAACCTCCAACTTGACTGCCCGAGCAAAATGGTTGTGCCCTGAACTTTGAGAAGAGTTCTCCTCGCCACTGCCTCCCAGGGTGACAGTCTTTGGTTAGCCTATAGTCTATCTCCTGGCGGCTGCGGCCTGTATCCATATACTGAGCCTACCCTCTCTATATGCAGAACTCTTTGATCAGCTGAGTGAACAGGACCCTCGTGGAGACATAGGTATATGCAAGGGGCTGGGATGTGTGACTCTCTGGTGACAGGGAAGGGGGATCCGAGAGGCTTCCCGTGCAATGACTTGTGTCCTCTGCCCCTGCTCAACACCCAGCTCAGATGTGCCACCCGCATCTCTCAATGACTGTGCCTCAACCTGCCTAACCTTGCGCTTCGGCTGGTCTGACGAGTCCCGGTTAATGAAGGGTAGGTGTGAGGTCATTTGGCATTCCGCTGTCAGGCACTCAGTTTTCCCCAGCCCTCCACAGCCAGGTGTTTCTCGGCACATGTATGTGGCCTGCTGCCCATGGCCCAGTCTCCATCTGAGACTTCAGGGGCTAACACTGGCATAGTGATTCTCAGGCTGGGACACAGCGTAAGTACCACACGGCGCCCCTTACCATGGTGGGTACATGTAGCATCACAGACTCTGTGAAGCTGACAGCATAGGCTTGAACAGCTGCCGTACCTCAGCTGGGACCTGCCACAGAGCCCTTTCTTCTTGGAGACCCTGCTTAATGCTGGCAGCCTTTCATATGGGCGGGGTATTGGTCAAAACAGCACCCCCAGCTGTGGAATATGCTACCTCCAGTCCCAAAAGGAATCCCTACGTGCTGTTCTCCCTATATCACTCTGGGGAATATCAATCGTGTGTTCTTTATCCAAAATTCTTGAGAGTAGAGTGTTCCGATTTCAGGTTCTTCTGGATTTGGGAGTATTTGTACAGACATAATAAGATGTCTTAGGGCTGACAGCCAAGCTGAAACTCAAAATTCATTCATGTTTTATATATATTGTATACAAGAGCTTGAGGGCATTTGTACAAAATTCATTCATGTTTTATATATACTGTATGCAAGAGCTTGAGGGCATTTGTACAAAATTCATTCATGTTTTATATATATTGTATACAAGAGCTTGAGGGCATTTGTACAAAATTCATTCATGTTTTATATATACTGTATACAAGAGCTTGAGGGCATTTGTACAAAATTCATTCATGTTTTATATATACTGTATGCAAGAGCTTGAGGGCATTTGTACATTTTTTTCTTAAAAAAATAATGTTATACATTGAAGCTTTTTTTTTGGGAGATTAGGGAGCTGGCTTGAGTTTGAATCACCAGCACTGACATAAAGAGCCTGGCATGGGTGTGCCTGTACCCCACATAGCGTGGCAGAGACGGGGGTTTCTGAGAACTCAATGGCCGGCCAGCCTAGGCAAAGCAGCAAGCTCTGGTTCAGTGAGAGACCTTATCTCAAAGTAATAAGGTGGGAAGTGACATCTAACAGCCTTCTTTAGCCTCAGCACACGCGCCCACACACACACGTGCATGCATTTTACACACACACACACACACACACACATACACACATACACACATGCGCGCACATACACACCAATACAAGGTTTCATCTTTCACTTGTAGTATCAGGCCAGGACTCAAAAGCTTCACACTTTTTTGCTTAGGGATGGTCTATGAGATGCAGTAATTTCACCGTCTGTGAAGTATGTGCCCAAAGCGTGAGATCCCTCAAATTATTACTGGTTTGGCAAGCTCCCTGCCTCCTCTGTCTCTCTATCTCTATGTGTGTGTCTATATCTGTGTGTGTGTGGGCACATGCACACTCACACAGGTCCATACATGTGTATGGAGGCCAGAGGTCGACATTGGGGTCTCCCCTTTACAACTCTTCACCTTATTTTTTGAGGCAGGGTCTCTCACCGATCCTGGAGCTAACTGGATCAGCAAGACTAACTGGCCAGCAAATCTCAGGGATCCTTCTACCTCCGCCTCCCCAGGGTTGCGACCACAGGTGCACACTGCCGTATCTGGCTTTGTACATGAGTACTGAGTTCCAAACTTGGCCTCATGCTTGCATCGGTCACCTTACCAATGATCTCCTTCAATTATTTCCCCTTCAACTGGAATTCATGTGACATACCAACACTTTAAAAATGGGCTTTTTGGCATAACCGGATATCAACATGTAGAAGAATGAAATAGATCCATATCTATTACCATGTGCAAAACTTAAGTTCAAATGGATCAAAAACCTCAACATAAAGCTAGCCATACTAAACCTCATAGAAGAGAAAGTGGGAAGTATACTTGAACACATTGGCACAGGAGACCACTTCCTAAATACAACCCCAGTAGCACAGACACTGAGAGAAACAATTAATAAATGGGACCTCCTGAAACTGAAAAGCTTCTGTAAAGCAAAGGACATGGTCAACAAGACAAAACGGCAGTCTACAGAATGAAAAAAGGTCTTCACCACTCCATATCAGACAGAGGTCTGATCTCCAAAATATACAAAGAACTCAAGAAATTGGTCATCAAAAGAACAAATAATTCAATTTTTAAAAAATGGAGTACAGGCCTAAACAGAAAACTCTCAACAGAGGAATCTAAAATGACTGAAAGACACTTAAGGAAATGTTCAACATCCTTAGTCATCAGAGAAATGCAAATTAAGACAACTCTGAGATTCCATCTTACACCTGTAAGAATGGCCAAGATTAAAAACACTGATGACAACTTATGCTGGAGAGGCTTGGGGAAAAGGGAACACTTCTGCATTGCTGGTGGGAATGCAAGCTGGTACAGCCCCTTTGTATGTCAATGTGGCAATTTCTCAGAAAATTAGGAAACAACCTTCCTCAAGACCCAGTAATACCCCTTTTGGGTATATACCAAAAGGATGCTCAATCGTGCCACAAGGACATGTGCTCAACTATGTTGATAGCAGCTTTGTTTGTCATAGCCAGAACCTGGAAACAACCTAAATGCCCCTTGACCAAAGAATGGATAAGGAAAATGTGGTACATTTACACAATAGAGTACTACACAGCAGAAAAAAATAATGACATCTTGAAATTTGTAGGCAAATGGATGGAGCTAGAAAACATCATATTGAGTGAGGTAACCCAGACCCAGAAAGACAATTATCACATGTACTCACTCATAAGTGGTTTTTAAACATAAAGCAAAGAAAACCAGCCTACAAATCACAATCTCGGAGAACCTAGACAACAATGAGGACCCTAAAAAAGACATATGTAGATCTAATTTACATGAGAAGTAGAAAAAGACAGATCTTCTGAGTAAATTGGGAGAATGGGGACCGTGGGAGAGGGTTGAAGGGGAGGGGGGAGACAGGGACAGGAGCAGAGAAAAACATGTAGCTCAATAAAATCAATAAAAAAGTAAAGGGGGGCTTTTTACTCATCTGACACATTTTTGTGCATTTTTTTGTTGTTGTTGCTGTTTTGTTCTGTTGAGATAGAGTCCTGCTCAGTGACCCTGGCAAACAAGTTACTCACTACAGAGCCCAGACTGACCTTGAACGAGTGTTCCTCCGAACTCAGTGTCCTGAGTGTTGGATTATAGGCGTGCACCATCACACCCGCTGTCATCTGCTACATTTAGCAGGATGTCATTGAATAGAGAGAGACCCACGTGATGCTCTGAGGAATGCCCAGGTGACACAGATCCCTCTATATCAGGCTCAAGCAGGAAACAGAAACCACAAGGTCATCTGACCCCTAAAACTTTAATTAAGAAGAATCTTTGGGTTAGAGAACTGGTTCAGTTGGTAAAACACTTGCCATGCAGGCATGAAGACCTGAGCTCGGATCCCTGGCACCAATATAAAAGGCAAGTGTGTTAGTGAGCTCTGGAACCTCAGCACTTAGCAGGAGGTGGGAAAGAGAGGTGAATCCTCGAAGCTTGTCGATCAGCCTGTCTAGCCAATTGGTGAGCTCCAGTTGCAGAGAAAGCCCCTGTCTCAGAAAGTAAGGTGGAAAAGCAATTGAGGAAGATTTGATGTCTCTGCACATACAAATGTACAGGTGCTAATGCAGGTGTGCACGTGAGCATGTAAACTTGTGCACAACACACGAGAATCTTTACAAGTTAGGGACATAGCTCAGCTGGTAGAGGCTTGCTTAGTATACCCAGGCTCAGTTTTTTCCATCCGTTAGGCCTTGTTGCTGTTTAGCTCACGCCTGTAACCACAGCACTCGGAAGCAGGACCAGATGTTCAAGGATTCTCAGGAGCCTGCATATTGTAGGGCAGCATTAAGCCTGGACTGGGCAGTGTTCGGGTAGAGAAAGTCCCAAGAAACACTGCTCCAAGCAAGGCAAAGCAGGCGGGTGGGTGCCCCACAGAAGCTATGGGCTCAAAAGCTGGATTCCCAGCAGTGCCAACCCAGTGCAAATATCCCCATTGGGAAAGCTACAGCAAGGTAGACACCAGCGCTGGATATTCAGCTAGGGCCTAGAGCCCCTTTGGCATTCATAAGAAAAAACAAAGCCAACCACATCAGAACTAGCAGGAAAACCTCTTCCTTCTGTGTGCTCACTCCAAAGCATTGAGTGCAAAGTTTAACCACAGACTCACCGCTAAGATGAACCACTTACTGGACCCAGCTCCATTAGCACTGAGCAAGTGACGAAGGGCTTGAGACAAAGGGCAGTAAGTAAACTGGCTAGACACAGCGGCATAGACTGGTAACCCCAGACCTTGGAAAACAGAGACAGGAGGATTGCTGCAAGTGTGAGATCAGCCTGGTGACTACACAGCTAATTCTAAACCGGTCGGGATTACAGAGGAAGCCTAAAGCTAAAATGGTAATAATAGGTAATCATAATAGAAACTTCCACAGACTGGATTTTAACACAGGCTAGAAGTTTTAGCACAGTCGGGATTATGAACGCTTGATATCGTTTTTCCAGAAAGGGAGAATCAATTCACAGCATGTTTCAGAAACCCTGAATCTCTTCCAGCAAAGACAGCGCCTCTGGCTTGGTAGGCACTAGGGGCTGCTACTCCGCGGAGCTTGCTCAGTGTCTCTTAAGGTCTGCTCTCTGTGAGCCAGAGCGGCGATTACGGAGCTATGAAGGGAACCCCTCTCCCGCCTCCTCCAAATCCCTGAGGGGAGCCTTGTGCTCCTCAACTTTCCTATTTGCTTCTCACTTAGTGTGGAGAAGAGGAGGGGCTTCCCAGCTGCTAAAGTTCCACTCCACAAGCCAAGGTGTGTGTGTGTGTGTGTGTGTGTGTGTGTGTGTGTGTGTGTGTGTGTGTGTGTGTACTGGGATGAGGTAGGGATACTCAACTCTTGAACGTCTTCGATCACAGTCATCCTGACACACTGCTCTTGAATATGTCGATTTCAATTTGTTTTACATGGGAACCATGGAAATCATGGCTGTATGGGGCTTATGAACCCGAGGGACTCCTGTCAGCCAGCCATGGGACAGGACTTCGTGTCTGTCTAATGAGTCAGAGCTTCTTTCTAGATGGAGGCAAAAGAAGGCCCCATACTAAATGAAGACCATAACATATACCCTTTAATAAAGCAGGCACTAATTATCCTGGGTTTATTTACTTATTCCTCATTTTTAAGGCATGGTCTCATATAGCCAGACTGGCCTTGAACTCACTTTGGAGCCCAGTAGAACCATGAACTTTTGGTCTTCCTGACTCTACCTCCCAACAGCTGGTGTTCTAGAAATTACTCACCAGGCCTCGCTTCCTTGTATTTTTTGGCTTAGCATAGAAGCACATTTCTCAAAAATTTGGAAGCTGTAGTCTAGATGAGTTGAGGGTCACCACCACCATGGCTTGGGTCCTCTGAAAATAAAGACAGGTTGCAACAAAGCAGGTAATATTAATCTTGTGCCTATACAGCAAAGGGCCAGTATTGTTCTGGCCTCTATTACTCTGGGTCTTATCAATTCCCATGACTATCAGTGGGCCTGGCTCTGTAAGAGCATGTTGATGGGCTGGAGAGACAGCTTAGTAGTTAAGATTGTGAGCACCCACGCCAGATGCTCACCATCACTGTAACCTCAGCTCCAGAGGAATCCAGTTCCTCTGGCCTCTGAAGGCACCTGCAGGCCCAAACCTATACCCACTCATAGACACACATATAATTAAAAATAATAAAAAGAAATCCAGCACCCCATGTCCCTCACGCTGGTACCTACCGGCTATGTCTTGCAGGTCCTTTGGGGCGCTTTCTCTTTTATTCCTCATTAGGTCGTCTACCTGACTGAGTTACACTGTGACTTAATCCTGATTTTTATTTAGCTTGTATTTATGCCAGGAGAGAGTTTAGGGGACAGACGTTCTGTTACATGTTAGTCTAGGGGAAGGTTGTATTTTCTTCCAAAAGAGATCGACAAGGGCGCTCCTGCAGGCTCAGAGCTGAGCTGCCTTGCTGGGAAGCTCGGCCTTTGGTACTACTGAGCAAACTCCACTCAGTTTGGAGCGTCTCGGTGTTCTGAACACCTGACACGCCACACCAAACATATCACATAGCATGCCAGTGACCTTAACAACCGACTCCTGCCTGTGTGGACTGACTGTGCACAAGTGATCACAGGTGACAGGGCCCTCACTAACTAGCGCTAACACCCTGCTCACTCTCTGCTCTCTTGGCCTATTTTTTTAAATTTTTTATTTATTTTTATTTTATGTGCATTGGTGTTCTGCCTGCAGGTATGTCCATGTGAGGGAGCTGGATCAGCTGGAATGGAGTTACAGACAGTTGTGAGCGGCCATGTGGGTCCTGGAAATCGAAACCAGGTCCTCTGGAAGAGCAGCCAGTGCTCTTAACCTCTAAGGCATCTCTCCAGTCCCCTCTCTTGTTCTATTACTAAGACCAGTTGTCCTGGGTTGAAGGTCATAAACAGCAAAGAATCTGTTTACTAGAATGTTCCATCAACACCTGCCCAGGCTGGAGCCAGGAAAAGCTGAGCCTCCGCTCACCATGAAACAGCCTGGCAGAGCTGGGCTTCTTCTAAAGTTAACATGAACCATATGAGTGTCTGTGGGGCCAAGAGGACCTGGCCTTTATTCCCGCATCTCTATCAGTTGTTGAGTATGGAGCTTCCCAGAACAGGAGAATTTATTTATTTTTGGTTTGTTTTTGAGATGGTTTCATGTAGCCCAGGCTAGTCTCAGACTTGCACAATAGCCTAGGATGATCTTGAACTTCTGATTCTTCTATCTCTACCTCCTGACTGTTGGAATTATAGGTATGTGCCACCATGAAGAGGGGGACTTTTGTAGTTGAGGCTATCCCTGGAGGTCTGAAAAGCCAAGGGCCTGTCTGAAGAGAGTTCCCCAGTACTGGGCATGTCTTCCCTGAAGATCTGGACAGCACATCTTCATGTCACCGACACCGTAGCATGGTGACTTAATGTTTTGATAACCATACATAAAATGTATGCTATGTGCCAGGCAGCGGTGGCACACACCTTTAATCCCAGCACTCGGGAAGCAGAGACAGGCAGATCTCTGTGAGTTCGAGGCCAGCTTGGTCTACAGAAGAGCTAGTTCCAGAACAGGCTCCAAAGCTACAGAGAAACCCTGTATTGAAAAACCAAAAAGAAAAAAACAGAAAAATAGAAAAGAAAGAAAATAAAGTATGCTATGTAATTGTACACATTCTAAAGATTTATTTCTGTTTACTTATATGTGTGCATATGTGTACATGGTTATATGTTCCACATGCATGCAGGCGCTCATAGAGGGCAGAGAGTGCCAGATCCCCTGGAATTGTAGTTACAAGCAGTTATGAGCCACCAAATGTGGATGCTGGGTACCACATCTGGATCCTCTGCAAGAACGGTAAGCACTCTAACCACTGATCCAGTCCTCTAGCTGGCAATTATACATATTTTATTTTATGTGTTTAAAAACGTTATCTGAAAAGGGATTTCCTGAGATGTTAAAGGATTCTATGGTGTAAAACAGGGGAACCACTGTACTGTGGCTGGTCTGAGGTGTCAACTTGACACAGCTACAATCATCAGAGAGGAAGGAGCCTCAGTTGAGGAAATGCCTCAGTGAGATTCGGTTGTAAAGCATTTTCTCAATTAGTGATCAATGAGGGGGGCCCAGGCCATTGTGGGCGGTGCCATCCCTAGGCAGGTGCTCCTGGGTTCTATAAGAAAGCAGGCTAATAGCCGGGTGGTGGCGCACGCCTTTAATCCCAGCACTCGGGAGGCAGAGGCAGGTGGATCTCTGTGAGTTCGAGACCAGCCT